>NC_134017.1:35100135-35137635 GCF_040712315.1 Castanea sativa
CAATAAAATGTGACCTGCTTGCATTGGAACAACATCACAAAGTACTTCATCCTTGTACCTCCCAATTGAAAAAGAAACCAGTACTTGCTTATTTACCTTAACTTCTCCACAATCATTCAACCACTGCAACTTATATGGTCTAGGGTGTTTCAAGGTAGATAAATTCAATTTTTCAACTAAATTAGTACTAGCCACATTAGTACAGCTCCCTCCATCTATAATCATACTACATACCTTGTTGTTGACGTGGCATCTAGTGTGAAAAATGTTCTCCCTCTGTTGTTCCATGTCATCCTCTTTGACTTGGGCACTTAAAGCACGCATTGCAACAAGCGACTCACCCTCCACTGGATACTCCACTTCTTCATCACAAGCATCCTCAAGTGATGGAATCTGGTCATCATCTTCCTCGCTTTCAGTTTCCACCTCTCCATCAATACGTGCGATCATGGTCCTCTTATTTGGGCATTGTGAAGCAATATGACCTACTCCCAAACAACGAAAACACTTAATATCACGATTACGAGTCTGGGATTCAGTTTTACCTTTGTTGACACTGGGAGCTTCATCTCTCCTTTTTTGTGGTTCGGATTTGGACTTGAAAACAGCCCCTTCGTCTTTCCTCCCATTTGACCTCCATGAAGTAGAGGAGCCCGGATTTTGAAATGACCGAGTTCCTTTCCTTTTAAGCTGTTGTTCCACCTTTATTGCCATGTGCACCATGTCCTCCAACTCCACGTAGTGCTGCAACTCCACCACGTTGGCAATGTCCCGATTCAGCCCATTCAGAAACCTTGCCATGGTAGCTTCTCTATCCTCCTCTACATTTGCCCGAATAATGGCAATCTCCATCTCCTTGTGGTAGTTATCCACACTCCTGTAGCCTTGAGTAAGATTCTGTAATTTCTGATACAAGTCCCTATAGTAATGACTAGGAACAAACCGCCTCCTCATGATGGCCTTCATTTCCTCCCAACTCTCAATAGGTCTTTCATGGTTTCTCCTTTTGTTTATCACAAGTTGATCCCACCATATAATAGCATAGTCAGTAAACTCAATGACAGCGAGTTTTACCTTTTTCTCCTCGGAGTAGTTGTGGCACTCAAAGATTAACTCCACCTTCTTCTCCCACTCCAAGTATGCTTCTGGATCATTTTTCCCTTGGAATGTGGGTATCTTCATTTTTATGTTTCCTAGGTTCCTGTCAGTCCCATCTTGCCATCTTGGATCTCTTCGGAAACCTCCACCACGCCTTTCTCTCCTTGGCACAAACTTGCCTTCATTGTTCAGTGAAGCTTGATCTTCTTCATCTTCAAACTCATCCTCGTGGTAGTCATCAGAATCATTCATGTGAGAACGCCTTTCTTGCCTTCTAGCATTAGGGCCTTTTTGGGGACGCTCCTCACGCAAAGTAGCAATAACAGTGTCTTGTCTATCCATCCGATCCCGAATCTCATTAAACACCACGTTCATGCGTTCAAATTGTTGTTGCATAGCTTGCAAAATGATGGACGACTCCTCCCCTCCTTCCCTATTTGATGTTTCACACCTGAAAGACATACTTTTGAAACAACAAAGAATTGTTAGAAATAATTCCTCACAACACTCCCTCACGTGTTTGCACTCAAATTATGTCACTCCCACTCGTGTTTCACTCTTAAATTGGCTTTTTCCCGATATTAGTCTCACACTCTCTTGCCTTTTTCCACTCGTAGCTTCGCCTTTTCAGTTCTGCGATGAACTAATAAACTTGATCAAGAAATTCAACTTGTAGTGTAAAAACAAATACCAACGGCAAGAAAATATGACAGAAACACTAAATCAAAGGAATAGGACAAAAGAAAACGATATTCTGGTCTGAGAGATTTGAAACTACAAACAAATTTTTTTTTTTTTTTTTTCTGATGTTTTTTTGTTCACGTTTTTTTTTTTTTTTTGGAAACTGGGTGCACGATTTTAACCTAGTGCACTTTAAAAAAAAAAAAAAAAAATAAGAACGATGAATGAAGAACACAGAAGGAATAGGATAGGATGGTAACAGGAAACAAAAATAAAATAAAGGGATAGAAAACTGATTTTAGAACCTGTGCTCTGATACCAAATGATGCGAACCTCAATCGACACGCTTTGAGACCCAACAAAAATATTGGAATACTTAACCCAGGAAAGCTAAAAATCAGATATTTGATAGAAACCCTGACCCAACGTTTATAATCGAAACGCGAACCAAAGGTATAAGTTGACCTTGACCCAATGATTATAAAGAATCACGAACCAAAGCTATAAAGTTTGAACGCCACAAGGAAGAATCCTTGATAAGTTCACAGTTCTTGAAGAACCAAAAGAGAGCAAAGCCTCACCTTTTCTGAATTTTATTCAATAATAATCTGAAAAACGTTTACAGACTTTAGAGCCTATTTAAGGACTCCACAAAACTTGACAGACAAGAAAATATATTCTGAAATAACTCCTAATTGATAGATACCTTACCAAATCAGGAATCAAGTTTGACTTAAAAAGCATTAAATGCACCTAAAAACAAGGAAAATACCTAAAAAACGTACTAAATAATAAAACCCTAAATAAAAGCTAATTTGGTCTGAAATTAGCAGATCCAAAATAGGAAAAAATCTGTCTTAACTGATACAGAGCTGGAAAGTCAATCCGCCATTAATTCATGGAATAAATCACTCCCAATTAAGTCAGATCAGCCCTAAATAGCTTGAATTAAATTTAGAACACTTTCATCTTCCTTTGGGCCCAGCTTGGAATATCCTGCGTTAGAATCAGCCAAAATCTCTTGAATCAGCCCATTAAGTGCTTCTTGGATCTTCTTGGATCTTGCTTTTGTAATAGGCCCAACTGGAACATGCAATGGATCCTTGAATGTTTGTTGATTCTCATCAATCCCCTTCTCTTCAAAAGGATTCGTCCTCGAATCATCACCTACATCAAAAGGAGAAAGATCAGAAACATTATCCTCGAATCGTTCTCAAGATGGAATCCATAATCTCTTTTTATAGAGACACGAAATATCCTCTTGAGATAAGTTTAATGGGAAATGGTTATTCAGGGTGCCCACTTTAGTAAGGAGTAACTAAAGCTTATATTTATTGAAATTGGATTTCAATAAATGTGAATAACTAAAAGATTAAACCGGGTACTCAAGGATAAAATAGTTTTTTACAAAGTGACAGTTTATTATGAGTTTGTTCATTATGGATATTTCATGGAGGGGTCTAATGATATTATTAGAGTCTTGGGATATAATTTATTAATAAGGCCTAGAGTGCAATTATATTTATATAATGGTATTAAATATAATTAATGGTATCTTTGGACTTGTCAAGAGTTGACAGAAAAGCCCAAGGCCCATTGGAGCTAGTGTCTTATTGGTCTCTTTTGGTCCCACTCCAAGCCACACACTAAAGTCCAATTGGAAAGGCTCAATAGGCCAGCCCAATTAGATAATTAGTTAGTTATAAAGGGAGAAACATATAAAATTTTTTATTAAGAAAAAAAAAGAGACATCATTGTAAAATGGTGTGTATGTGTGAGTGAAGCCAGTAAATTATTCTCCCTTGAAAACTGATTGAGAGACCTCACTTCTTGGGCGTAAAGTGGAATTGGAGTGAAAACTAAAAGTGTTCCCAAGTACTTCTAATCTTTTGTTTTGAATTTCACCGCACCAAGGTACGCTATCTTGTTCTTAAATTCTGAAATTTACATAGTGCATGTTATCAATCATGAATGAAATAGATTCATGTTTGTTGCTTCCGCTGTGTGTTTTGTATGAGATACAAAACCAATTTTTCCAACAGTTATACATAATCATACAAAAAGGCACTCTATGGTTTGAAGCAAGCCCCTAGAGCTTGGTATGATCACCTCATACAATACTTGGTGTCACATGGGTTCACAAGAGGAAAGACTGATCAAACTCTTTGCATCAAAAGGGAAGACAACTAGTTGATAGTTGCTCAAGTCTATGTTGATGATATCATCTTTGGGTTAACAAAGGATGAACTTGCTCATGGTTTCTCTAAACTCATGCAGGCTGAGTTTGAGATGAGCATGATTGGAGAGTTAAATCACTTCCTTGGATTGCAGATCCATCAGCAAGAGACAAGTATATTCATATCTCAATCTAAATATGCCAGAAATCTTTTGAAAAAGTTCGGTTTGGAATCTGCTAGCTCTATTATAACCCCTATGAGTCCTAATTCCATCTCTTTATCCACTGCAAAGGCTGAATACATCGCTACCCACAACTGTTGCACCCAATTTCTATGTATGGAAAAACTCCTCCATGACTATGGTATTTGTCAAGAACACCTCACTATTTATTGTGACAATACCAGTGCCATTAATATCTCTAAGAATCCAATTCAATATTCTCAAACCAAACACATAGAGATTCGACATCACTTCATTCGTGAGTTTGTGAAGATAGTACCCTTACTCTTGAGTTCATTCACACTAATGACCAGAAGGTTGATCTGTTCACCAAACCTCTTGATAGCAAACGGTTTGAATTCCTTCGTCAAAACATTGGTGTTATCTCCATGAAATGATCCTTTTTTCTCCTCCTTTTCTTCGTGCATTTACGTCTAGTTATTATGCATTGCTTTATTTCACATGTTTTTGTTTGGTTGTTTTTTAGTTTTGTTTTTATTTCTTTTCTTTCATAAAAAAAAAATCAAAAAATCAGAAAAATACAAAAACAGTGTGTGTTTGCGTACATTGGTACTTGTGTACCTTGAATAGCCAATGAAACAAAGTTTTCTAAACTTTGTATCTTTTATGAAACTCAGTTTTTCAAAACTATTTTTCATCCAATCCGTGAGTATGTGTTTGGGCTTTCTTTCTCACAACCCTAAACATATATAAGAATTATTTTAATGGCCGTATGAGGTTACACAATCAAGAGCATAATTTCACAAGTGTGACTGGAAACCCAATTTGCCTTAGTTCTTGAAGAAGCTGCTGTGTTTGTACACCATAGGGTTTTGAGACCGAGCAACTTCTTGATCTTCATCGTGTGATGAATAGAAGAACATTGAAGCCAACATCTTTCTCAAGTTGGTGATCAAGTCACATACTGGGATCCACGCATCTTTTGGTTAGTCACATATTGGGAGTCGTGCAATACAAGGAGAGATTGTCACTACAGAACAAGCCTAATTAGGTATTGGGGTAAGGGTTCAACTGTAGGTTGGTATAAGGTACTGGGATTCCTTTACTTGTAACTGCTTTTTTTGATAATAGTGGATTCTTGGGAGTGGTGACCTTAAAATCACTGTGTCATTTAATTTTCGTTGCATAATTAGTTATTTGGTGATTTGTTTGTTCTACCACGCTTATTGCATGTAATTGAACCTAATTAATTCACTTGGCTAATTAATTGGTTAATTTATCACAAGGGGTCAATACATTTGTGGCCTATCAAGTGGTATCAGAGCGGGCGCACTCTAATTAGGTTTTTAATCTTTACTCTGAGATCCATTGACTCCTGTTTGTCATGGATAGAGGACAGTCACTTATTGTACCTCCTTTATTTGATGGAACTAACTATGCATACTAGAAAGTATGCATGAGAGCTTTCTTGCAGTCCTTAGATGAGAAGGTGTGGCAAGCTATAGAGATAGGCTGGACCAAGCCAAAGGAAGCACCGGCCGACCAGGATGATACAAAGATTAAGGTGGAAAACTTCAACAGCAAGGCATTGAATGCTTTATTCAGTGCGGTCATAAATGAGGAGTTCAAGAAGATCTTCTCTACTAAAACAGTGAAGGAGGCATGGACTATTCTTCAGATAACCTATGAAGGAACCAAGGCTGTCAAGGATTCAAAGCTTCACAGGCTCACTACTAGCTTCGAAGAAATCAAGATGGAGGAGGATGAGTCATTTGATGAGTTCTATGCCAGGCTCAAGGACAGAGTGAACTCAGCATTCAATCTTGGGGAAACCATTCCCGAACCCAAAATTGTGAGAAAAGTGCTCAGATCTCTGCCCTAGAGATTTCATGCCAGGATCACTGCCATTGAGGAATCAAAGGATATTGACAAGATTCCTTTGACAGAGTTTGTTGGAAATCTGCAGACCTATAAGTTGGGTTTTCTAGGCTTGAGAAGTCAAGCAAAAGCAAGAGCATGGGACTAAAGACCAAAAACAGTAACGCTGATGAGTCTTCCGATGATAAAGATTCTAAAATGAAGTCCTACATTACCTGGCAGTTCAAGAAGTTCATGAAGAAAGCCAATGCATAGGGCTTCGACAAGGACCGCAGGCAATCAAGTTCTTCACAGTCTAAGAGCCAAGACAAAGGGAAGAAGGATGCTAGAGATGGCGGTAAGTACACTGCTCCCTCAGGGCCCAAGTGTTTCGGGTGTCAAGGATTCGATCACATGAAACAAGAGTGCCCCACTTATTTCAAATCTATTGGGAAAAGTAAGGCACTTGCTGCTACCTTGAGTGACACCGAACTTGAGGATGATTCTGAAAATGAAGATGACGGAATACTAAATGCCTTCACCTCTACTGTCAATCCTACTAAAGGGATTGTAGAAGATGTGGATGAAGAAAAAAACTTGGTGGAATCAAAATTTGAGAAGATGGATGAGCAAGATGACATCCAAGCAGGCTATGCAAAGCTATACAAGGTGTTAGAAAAACATGAGAAGCTGTATAGGTTGGCTACCAAGAAGCTCAATGATGTGGAACTTGAACTAGAACAATTCTCCACAAAGTTTGATAAAGCCAATCAGATCATTGGAGCACTAAGATTTGAGAACAGTTTCTTGGCTGAGAAGACCAAGAAGCTTGAGGCAAAACTATTCCAAGTGAGATCTCAGTTGGAGAGGAACTCAAGTGCAAAGCTTGATGAGATGCTCGGCATGCAAAAATTTGCCTTCGATCAAACCGGTTTAGGGTATGATTTTTCTTTTCCCAATATTGCTTCCTCTAGTACTACTGTTTTTATTTCTCCTGCTAACAATATTGATTCTGAGAATAATGATACTAAAACTATGATAGCTAGTGAGAACATAGACATGGGTAAATCTATCTTAGGAGCACCCCTTAAGCTTGCTAAGAAAGAAACCAAAAACCTTAGGGCTATGAAGAGTAATGCTCAAAAGTCTGAAGAGAAGAAGCAGCATCTTTTTCATCACTGTGGCGCAGCTGTACATACTCGACCCAATTGCTATAAGTGGTTAGCCACTCAACAGAGCAACAACATGATTTTGTCTGGAAACCAGAATCAGCTTCCATCCTCTCTTGCTCCTCTTGGAGATCTCCTCAAAGCCCTCATGTTCCTTTCGAACATGAACGGTTTCAATTCTTCTTCCTCACCGCCGGTTAAAGGTTCTGCTCAAAGAAAATGTTCTTCCAAGGTGTGAAAGGAAAATGGCTCCAAGTGATTTAGTCACTTTTTCTCTCTCTCCCTCTTTTTGTTATGATTGAATTACTTGTGTGTTTTGTTTTCTTATTTTGAGACAGTCTAGTTATTATGCATTGCTTTATTTCACGTGTTTTTGTTTGGTTGTTTTTCAGTTTTTTTTTCTTTTCTTTCATAAAAAAAATTGAAATATCAGAAAAATACAAAAATAGTGTGTTTGTGTACATTGGTACTTATGTACCTTGAATGGCCAATGAAACAAAGTTTTTTAACTTTGTATCTTTTGTAGCTTAGATGAGCATCTTTATCCACAACTAAGCAAGTGAGCTTTGTGGCTCTTGTTTATGATAAGTAAGGTTAAGTGATCTCTTGTACTTAATACTCGTATCACTCTTTTTAATGGGAAGGACTAGAAAATCCTAAGAGAAAGGCATAAATAACTATCTTACCACTATTGCTCGCCAATCATGAAATGACATCTGTATGCTTCGGCATAGCAAAAGTACAATGTCAAAAAGCTTAACATAATTGGGTATTTCTTTTCTCTCTCTTATATACCCATGTATGTGATGAGGACACAATTTACTGTTTAATTATTGTAATTTATTATTTTTGGTATTTTTATGTAAAAACGTTATTTTAGGTTTAGGTGATTTAATTCCTTGTTTTTAGGTGCATTTAATGCTTTTTAGGTCAAATTTGATTCCAGATATGGTAAGGTATCAATTAGGAGTTATTTTAGAATATATTTTCTTGTCTGTCAAGTTTTATGGAGCCCTTAAATAGGCCTTATGCTTGTAAACGTTTTTCGAAGATTATTATTGAATAAAATTCAGAAAAGGTGAGGCTTTGCTCTCTTTTGGTTCTTCAAGAACTGTGAACTTATCAAGGATTCTTCCTTGTGGCGTTCAAACTTTATACCTTTGGTTCGTGATTCTTTATAATCATTGGGTCAAGGTCAACTTATACCTTTGGTTCGCGTTTCTCTTATAAACGTTGGGTCAGGGTTTCTATCATAAATCTGATTTTTAGCTTTCCTGGGTTAAATATTCCAATATTTTTGTTGGGTCTCAAAGCGTGTCGATTGAGGTTCGCATCATTTGGTATCAGAGCACAGGTTCTAAAATCAGTTTTCTATCTTTTTATCTTTTATTTCCTGTTATCATCCAAAAAAAAAAAAAAAAAAAAAGAGAGATGGTAATTATTGAGAACATTGTGGAAGATTCAATTAAGGTTAATTATGAGGATGAGCCCACAACTCACAATCCTCTAGTCTCAATTGATTTGTTGAAGATGACTATTCAATTTGTTGATTTTCTTGGAGTAGAAAATTTTAATTTTATTATCAACCATTTGTTGATTGATGTTGCAAATAAATTGAAAGTAGATGAGAAGAAATTTTCTGCTACACTTTATGAAGGATTCAAGTTTCATAACAGGATCAAGTCATTAAAGCATTCGAAGTATTTGTTTATTTGGAGTGGAAGATTTCAGATTTCAAAGATGAACTCGAGGACGAGTTTGTTTCAAGTGGAGGGGTCTGATGAGGACACAATTTACTGTTTAATTATTGTAATTTATTATTTTTGGTATTTTTATGTAAAAACGTTATTTTAGGTTTAGGTGATTTAATTCCTTGTTTTTAGGTGCATTTAATGCTTTTTAGGTCAAATTTGATTCCAGATATGGTAAGGTATCAATTAGGAGTTATTTTAGAATATATTTTCTTGTCTGTCAAGTTTTATGGAGCCCTTAAATAGGCCTTATGCTTGTAAACGTTTTTCGAAGATTATTATTGAATAAAATTCAGAAAAGGTGAGGCTTTGCTCTCTTTTGGTTCTTCAAGAACTGTGAACTTATCAAGGATTCTTCCTTGTGGCGTTCAAACTTTATACCTTTGGTTCGTGATTCTTTATAATCATTGGGTCAAGGTCAACTTATACCTTTGGTTCGCGTTTCTCTTATAAACGTTGGGTCAGGGTTTCTATCATAAATCTGATTTTTAGCTTTCCTGGGTTAAATATTCCAATATTTTTGTTGGGTCTCAAAGCGTGTCGATTGAGGTTCGCATCAGTATGATATGCTTGATAAAAGAAAAATATGCAAAGAAAAATAAAAGCAAAAATATCAAAATGCTTTAAAATATAATTGCAAGCGTGTATTCTAGGAGATGTGGGAGTTATAGGATGTACCTCGAAGGTGATAGTCCCCATCAAATGGTTATGATTGGTGTAAGTTAAAGTGATTGTCTCATACCTAAAGTTGTCATAACATATAGACACTAATGCAATCTTACGATGTTTTCACACACAACACGCAATACTCTTTGCTACTTTTGATACATATGTAGGTATAATGTGATTTGGCCATGACAAGGTTTACATGTGTTGATGTATGCTCACTAAACTATCTTAACTTTTTTTTCAAATATAAAATTGGTTAGACTTGTTTAGTTTGTGTGTGTGTGCTTTGAATCTAAATGCATGACATTTTTCTTGATTAAGAGATGATTTTGAGAGCTTAAAGTGTTGTTTGGATCTTTGGTTGAGTAGCATGCTTGATTACATTCATATCTGTGTTTTTCTCTTCCTTGTAAAACTGTTTTTAATCAATCTCGATAACTCTTCGATAGCTCTGACAACTAGGCTATCTATCGAGGCTTTTTAGCTTTTCTTTATTGCAATTTCGATAGCTCTCGATAGCTATCTCAATCAATCAAGAAACTTTCTGTCTCCTCGATAGCTTCTCAATAGCTACCTCGATCAATCGAGCTTCTTTGCTGAGAAAACCCTTCATTAGATCCACAATAGCTGGTTCGACAGCTGAGAAATGCATCTTTAAAGCTTGATAGATCTTGATCGATTGATATTTACAAAGTTTCTATATAAAGAGGCATCACATTTTCTGATCTCATTTCCTCGATCAATCTCAATTCCTTCAGCCTCTTCACCTCGTAAAACACCTCTCAAGCAATCCAAACTTCTTCCTCACTTATTTTTCAGTCTCAAGATCATTGTTCCTCACTTGGTATGATTCTTTCTTCATCTTTATCATGCATTTCATGATCTTTGACCTAAATTTTGGGGTTTTTGAAATTTTTTGAGATTTTTCAAAACTTTTGAGTTTTTATTAAAATTTTGACCAAAGATATTCTTTCTTAATGGATTTGACCTATATGTTCCCATTCGGCTCCCAAATTTTGAAGATCCTTTACTTAATTAATTCTTCCTTCATATAAGATTTCTCATCCTCAAAGTCATTCTCATTTTCAGGTACAACCCTCTTTAATTTAATCAGCTCATTTTCAATACCCTCCATTTGTTTCTCTTGTTTTAAAAGTCTTTGCCTCACAGAGTGAAGTTCTTCACTTAGTTTTGCAATTTTCCTACTATCGTGCATGCGTATCAGCTTGAAGTGAAGGATTCAATCTGAGCATCTTCTTTGCCATGTTACGGATATCTTCCCTACTGGACTCCACCGATATTTGTATAAGCACTTTTACCCCTCCACCAGATATGATGTCCTTGGCATTGTCCTCATTTTGTGCCTTCAATCTTTCAGTACCCGAACAAACTTAGAAGTCCTCCTCTAAAATACCTATCGTTAGACTCTAACTTAATTAGCTTATATATATATATAGCTAGGGTTTTAACCTAATTTTCTAAAAACTCCTTTAATAATATTAATTAAAAAATTGACCCCACAAAAAGATTTACTTAAATACCCCTTCTATTAAATCTTTTTTTTTTTCCGGGTATTACAGGTATGTTAATATAAATTTGTTGAATTTGGTTTGATTCTAAAGTAGAATTTGAGGATTTTATAAATTTTGAAATTTTAAGTCTTGGGGGTTTTGGCATTTGCATCTCAGTAGGTTAATCTTAATTCTTCACCTCAAATGCTTTTTATTTAGGTTCTTGTGATTTTTTGTTTTCTTATTAAAAGCTATATTTTTGGTTGATTAATTATTTGTTTAGATTAATTCCAATTTTTTTTTCCAGAATGTCTATTTACTCATTGTTGGATTTTTTTTTTCAGAGTCAATAGTTTTTCCGTGCGTCGTACGGGTTAGCGACTAGTTTATTTTATGACTCAACAAAAATTCATACGAAGAATGATCTTAGTCGGGTGATTTAACAATAAAAACTCAAGAATTAATTGTTTAAGGTAATTTCATAAAATTTTTTGATTTTAGGCAAAACAAAACTAGTGAATTAGTTCGCAGGGAATACTAAGCATTTAACATGCCCGGAGTCTATGATAAATCAAAGGATTATATAAAACTAAACACTTTTCTAGATGAGTAAAACAATCAAAAACATAAAAAAATAAGCATTAAAACCAATAAATAATTGTTAAGAATATACCAATAAACAGTTGGGTTTCACCCCTTACCTTAGCAAGGGTTTTAGCAAGCCATAACACAAATAAAACTCTTAAAACTATAAAGAAACTTTAAGAAAACTTAAATTACGTTCTATGGCAGCTTTCCCATGAATTTTTCCCTAAAGAGCCTTTCAATAAGTCAAGGAATCCTATTACAAGTTGAATTCCCATTTGGAGAAAATCGCATTTAGGCTCCCCTTTACCGACGTTTTTGGCCCATTTAACTTCAGAATTTGGACTTTTAGTAAACTACAGAGTTGTAGCACATTAAGTTAGCTTTCCATCCCAACTTGAATCATCTTGATAGGACATATGAACCGATAGTTATGCTCCAAATACGCAGGTTAGAATCCTAATCCGAATTGGATTTGGATTTGGTGCAAATTTCCTTTAACTCCTTGCTCCAATTGGACTCAAATTTAATTGGGTTGGCCTTATTTGAATTCATCATGGCCCTTGTAAAAGTAAAGTCCATTAGCTTTCTTCTTTGCACAATTCCACTTATTTAATTTCATTATCCTACAAAGGACAAATTCACACATTAAAATTCAATTAAGCACAAAATTGATTATTCAGCATTATTCCAAAACTAACTATAAAATGCATGAATTAACTCAAAATAAGTATGATAATGCTTTTTAATAATGATATAAATATGCAAAATTAAGCTACTATCACAGATCTCTTACGGCTTGGGCTGTCTTGCAAGTTGAACACATGATTGAGTGCAGTAACTGTGGGGTGCCTTCTATGCACAATGGCTTCAGTACGGTGATAGGCTTGGAACTAGAACTACTGGCTTGGCTATTGCTCTTGGTTTCTTTTTGGAGTCTTCCTTCTGATCTTGACCAAATTCTCCCCTAAGAAAAGGCTTGGTTGGGTCAAACAAAGCTAGGTCCCAATTTATGTCAATCTACTTAACCAAACAAACACACATAGGATGCAATGCAATTTTAACATGGATTGGCCTAAGGACAAGTTCTAAGTCATTACATTGTAGGGTGGGTTGTTATTTTGTTGTTTCCTATAGTTAGGACGTTACATCTCCTAACTTGTAATGTAATGAATATTACGTTCGTCCAAACAGCATGGTTTGTCCTTTTTAGTAAATAAAAAATGATCTAGTGACTTTGGGCTATTAGCTAGTAAGTTCACCACTGGGTAACCGAATCTAATGAAGGCCGGTGATCCATGGTTACTACCACCATATGTTGAGATGGGTACACGCATATTTTTTGTTTGATGGAACACACTATGACAATTAGGGAAAACTCTTAATAACCAACGTGGCATTTCAAATAAAATATTATTCAAACAATACAAGACATAAGCAATACCGGCCACACAAAAAACATCAAACAAAAACAATGGTATTTAATTGGTCATTTAAAGTCTAATGTGAAACTTATCTCTCGACATCCCCAACGAAGTTGCCACTATGAGAGACCAGGAAACTGTGGGTGCTCTCAAAAAAGGGTTTAGGCATTACCAGCTTCCCTTGTCAAGATCATACGGAGTCTCCACTTATTTTATATGTAAAATAACAAAACTTTACAAACTATAATAAATCTTGAATATTATGCATTCTTATTGATTGGAAACAATTACATCTTGGTAGAAAGAATTTTACATTGCTTTGATTCCTAGATACAATCTAAAAAAAAAAGGAAAATACAAAGCTTTGTTTCCTAATTACAATCTACCCAAAATAAAATAAGACACTAAATCTACGAACCTAACATTCCTTCCTTATTCCTTATTGAAATTGGCTTCAACAAGTTCCTCCTAAACCGTCTTTATGACATCATTCATAAACTTAGGGGCTTCCTTGACAGGTTCTTCAACCATGCACTCCCCTACTGGCTTCTAGAGCGGCCTTATATCAAGAATTTGAACCTGAAGGAGAAAATAGGGTTCTTCCTTTCAATACTACTATTTTGGAGCAGGAGGAATATGGCGATGGAGAAGTCATAAAGTTTGAGAGATCTCCTAAGATCAAAAGGATCACGAAGCTTGATGGCAAGGTGATCTATGAAATCTGACGGTTAAAGGAAGGGGGTTGACAGAATGGCGGGCCAAACCCCTATAAAAAGGCATTCTAGTGGCTTCAATAGTCACTGGCCTTCCTCTCCAAAAAGCCTTCACACATTGGTGATACGTGGAAGCTACTGTTTTATGTGCATTGAGCCAAGTGCGGCCCAAAATAACATGATACGAGGTATCACCATCCATCATGTGCATGAGAGTGCGAGCCCTGATAGGTCCTATCCTCAGGTCCAAAGACACATGTCATAGGGAATGTTGCTGCAGTGACCCTATCCCTGCCACCTAGAATGGCTCTTGAATAATACTTTCTCGTGGAATACCCTTAATCTGAGAAGCTCCAAGGAAAGCGATTACATACATGACCCTGTTGGCTAAATCTTTGGGAGAGAAGGTCACTGACTCCCTGGTTTCTTAGTATGCCACCTGCAGCTCACTTCCCTGGGAAGCAGCTGCTCCTCAGCTCCTCTCCATTACCCGAGTCATGGTCTGAGCTACCTCTCTTCTAGCTAATGGCCTGAGACCCATCCCTTCAAGAAAGCATGCACTTTGTCATCCTATTGAATTCACAACATCATTTCTTCATCGTGCAATGGCATAGGTGCAACACTACTACTGGCCATATTCTCAGCTTCTTCCTCCATGGGGTCATTACATCCTATGAAGAAAGTCAGTGCCACTTCAGGCCTACGCATTCTTTGATCTATGCACTTTCCATTCTTGATTACCAAATCACCTATGGCTACCTTCTCATGGAACATGTTTCTCAGAGCATAATAGTCCATGGTGTAGTGGTCACTCCTCATGTGATACTGATAGTAAAAAGCTTCGTGCTTTTCCTCTTCTGTTGGTTCACGCTTACACTCTGGTAAGTCCACCACGCTATACTTTACCCAGGCTTTAAGGATACTGTATAACTCCTCTGCTGAGACAAAAAACAAAGGAGAAATACCACTTCTTTGGCTCTTCCACCATAGCTACCTCCACCTTTTTGCTCTCCTACTTACAAGGTTGTTTATGGGCACTTGTGGTTTGTAATATCGAGCCTTTGGATGGTTTCTTCAGTGAATCACTGGTTCTCCTAGATGCCTCTACCAGCCTTGTAAAGCTTCAGATCTATAAGTTCTCCAAGTAGGGCTGATATTCATACAGCATGCCAGCAATGTAGATGTCCACCAATCTTTCTTCCTCCATAGGATTGTAACACATGAAGGAGAGATCTCTAAACCTATGGATGTAGTCCAACAACCCTTCAGATATCCTCTGCCTTTCCTGCTGCAGATTTGATAAGGTAAGCTTCTTATCTAAGGTGAATGACTTCTTCATGAACTGGGTGGCAATGTCATTCCAACTCAGAATTGACCTTCCAGAGCCTTAGAAAACTCCCTAAGCCTCAACTCATGGTCATGGTAATGAGCTGTCAAGGAATCCACGTACCTCTTGATATGCTCTCTAGCATTCCTCACCACACCATCGTACTAGGGGAAAATGGGAGGTGTGTAGTTGGTAGGGTAAGACTTCCTAGCTATCTCTTCTGGATAGGGAGGCCTGGTATCAATGTAAGCAGAACTCTTTACTTTTCTAGCCTCTAGTAGGATGGCTATGATACCCTACCTAGTCAGGTAAGGAGAAGCTTGAGATCCTTCAGGTTATAAGGGCACTCATTGGTTAAGAGGTGGCTCCAAATGTTACCTTTCGGTCTTTCCTTAAGGTCCTTGGCCACCTTGTGTGATACGGAGGGTAGTTATCCTTTAGTGTAAGGATTGGATCTCTTCCCACATGGAGGACTAAGAACACTAGAGGTTCTTAATGGTTTCCACGATGCTTCAATTATCTAGCTGTTTGACCTCTTCAGATGACTCTAAACCCTTGGTGTGAATAGAAACATGGTCTACACTCACTTCTAGTTGCTAGTTCTCTCCTGAACCAACTTGAACGCCTGCATTTTTCATCTAATAGTACATTTTGATGAAAAAACTCAAAATAATAAAAATGGAAGCTTTAACACCATGATGTCGAGCGAAAAAAAAAAAGTAATGCAAGTAAAGTAAAGATGACAATGGGATGTACATGGAAAACCCTTTGAAAATGAGGAAAAACCACGGGTGAGCAAGAATGAATATCCCTTGCTCTATTAAGCTTAGTATTACGTAAAAATGGAGGTTTCCCATGTACAGTGGTGATAATCTCACTAATGGAGAGACATTTTCTCTACCTCACTTTGTTACAAACTCTCTACCCTTTTCTCTATTGTTCGTTGGAAAAAAACATGGAAATACTTGTTTGTATCTCATACAAATCATGCGCAGCGAAAAATTAACGGATCTACTTCATTCGCAATTGATAACAGTACTATGTAAGTTTCAGAATTTAAGAACAAGAAAGCGTACCTTGGTGCATTGAAATTCAAAATCGAAGACCAGAAGCACTTGGGAAAACTTTTAATCTTCACTCCAATTCAACTTAATGCCCAAGAAGTGTTGTCTCTCAATCAGTTTCCAAGGAGAGAATACGAGAGTTTCCAACACTCACATACAAACCATTTCATTCCTTGTATGTTCTTAATGAAAACCCTTATGAAAAGATACTTATGAAAACCTCTTAAAGAAATTCGGTATGTTTCTCTCCTTATATATAACTGATTATCTAATTGGGCTAGCTTTTTGGGCCATTCCAATTGGGCTCTTATGTGTGGCTTGGAGTGGAACCAAAAGGGACCAATAAGACACTAACTCCAATGGGCCTTGGGCTTTTCTGTCAACTCTTGACAAGTCCAAAGTTACCATTAACTATATTTAATACCACTATATAAATATAGTTGCACTCTAGACCTTATCTATAAATTATATCCCAAGACTTTATTATACATGCAACCCTTTCATAAAATATTCGTAGTAATACAAAGTCATGGATGTAGACTGCTACTTTGAAGAATATTACATCTTAATCCTTGAGTACCCGGTTTAATCCTTTAAGTTATTCATTATATATTTATGAAATCCAATTCCATAAATATATACTTTAGTAACTACTTACTAAAGTGGTTGGGCCCAACTCCCTGAATAACCAAACCCATTAAACTTATCTCAAGGGAATATTTTGTGTCTCCGTTAAGAGATTATGAATTCCATCTTGAGAATATATGTTCAGTTAGGATTAATGCCTTTAAATCCTATTGTACGATGCTATATTTAATATTATGTATGACATGATGTATGACTTAATATTGTGATTGATAAATTTGTTTTATTATTATTATCTAAAATAATGGTAACATGAATATGAGACATTATCATATAGTCCATGAGATGCATAGTATGTGATTTATGTGATTTAGTCATAGAAGATATAAGTCATAAGTTCTTTATAAACTCAGAATTTCAGTTCGTAGTCGGTGATAAAATTGGGCATTTCATCTGCGAAGACTATAACATATAAACTAAGATGATTTGTCTTGATCATGGAAGTGAAGACTTCTAGTTGGTATGTTGATATGTTTTAAGAGTTAAGACATATTGAACTGGACCGCTGTGAGATTTATTATTCTCCTAATGACTGTCAAATGAATAATAAATCTCACGACTTCTATTTACATGAACTCTTAATCCTGAGAGAATAATGGACTTGATCATGAAGTGTAGGTTGCTTTGATATATCAGGAGTGAGATCTAAAATTACGATCAAAATCTCAATATGTTGGGCAGCCACATTTAATGTTGATGGAACATATATTTCCGAAATAGAATTCATAGTCTCTTAACGGAGATATAAAATATTCTCTTGAGATAAGTTTAATGGGTTCAGTTATTTAGAAAGTTAGGCCTAACCACTTTGGTAAGAAATTACTAAAGTATATATTTATGAAATTCATTCATAAATATATAATGAATAACTTTAAAGGATTAAACCGAGTACTCAAGGATAAGATGTAGTAATTTACAAAGTGGCAGTCTACATTCATGACTTTGTATTACTACGAATATTTTATGAAGGGGTTACATGTATAATAAAGTCTTAGGATATAATTTATAAATAAGGCCTAGAGTGAAACTATATTTATATAGTGGTATTAAATATAGTTAATGGTAACTTTGGACTTGTCTAGAGTTAACAGACTAGTCCAAGGCCCATTGGAGCTAGTGTCTTGGGATATAATTTATAAATAAGGCCTAGAGTGCAACTATATTTATATAGTAGTATTAAATATAGTTAATGGTAAATTTAGACTTGTCAAGAGTTGACAGAAAGGCCCAAGGCCCATTGGAGCTAGTGTCTTATTGGTCCCTTTTGGTCCCACTCCAAGCCACATACTAAAGCCCAATTGGAAAGGCCCAAAAGGCTAGCCCAATTAGATAATCAGTTATAAAGAGAGAAACATATAGAATTTTGATATATGAAAAAGAAAGACATCATTGTGAAATGGTGTGTATGTGAGAGAGAAACACTCTATCATTCTCCCTTGAAAACTGATTGAGAGACCACACATTTTGGGCGTAAAGTGGAATTGGAGTGAACATTAAAAGTGTTCCCGAGTACTTTAATCTTTAGTTTTGAATTTCACCGCACCAATGTATGCTCTCTTATTCTAGAATTCTGAAATTTACATAGCACATGTTATCAATTGCGAATGAAGTAGATCCATTAATTTTTCGCTGCCTACATGTATATTTCCATCATGTTCCATCAACACTAAATATAGCTGCCCAACATACTGAGGTTTTGATCGTGACTTTAGATCTCACTCCTAATATATCGAAGCAACCTACACTTCATGATCAGGTCTATTATCCCCTCAGGATTAAGAATTCATGTAAATAGAAGTCATGAGATTTATTATTCATTTGACAGTTGTTAGGAGAATAATAAATCTCACAGCGGTCCAGTTTAATATGTCTTAAATCTTAAAATATATCAACATACCAACTAGAAATCTCCATTTCCATAATCAAGACAAATCATCTTAGTTGATATGTTATAGTCTTCGCAGATGAAACACCTAATTTCATCACCGACTACGAACTACATTTTGAGTTTACAAGAAACTTGTGATTTACATCTTCTGTGACTAAATCACATAAATCACATACAATGCATCACAGGGACTAAGATAATGTCCCATTAGTTCATTTATAAATAGTCTCATGTAATTAAACAATTTAATTATTTATGACATGCCAATAGATTGATTTTAGGGCATAAACCCCAACAATGTCCCACTTGCCCTCAAAGACAATTTATCATATATCTGACACTTATTTCCCTTTAGAGTAATTCATAGTTACTCTAAGGCAAGGCTTGGAAACAAGTTTATGTCAGATTTATTGCATAAATTATCTTATCTACTACTATTTCTCATGTACTTATATCTCTCTAATGAGATGATACTATTTACACTTAATGCGTATCTTTACCACCTAGGATGAACACATATCTTGAAGTCCAACTTCATTATGTGTATCTTCATCACCTAGGATAAACACATATCGTGAAGTCTAACTTCGTGATGTGTATCTTCACCACCTAGGATGAACACATCTTAAAGTCTAACTTCATGAATCACAATCAAACTACAAATTAGTATTTGTACATCCAGTAATAATGAAAACCTCACTTTGGTGGACAAGCATATAATCCCTCATTTTCCTAAGATATTTGAGTATATGCTCTACTCCCACTAAATTAAGTGATCTTTGATTCAATTGATATTTGCTTACCATGCCCACCGCAAAATAGATATTTAGCCTAGTGTTTAGCATAACATAAAGACTTCCTATTGATTTAATATAAGGAACCATCTTAATAAGCTCTCCCTTTTATATGTCTTAGGACCACAGTCCTATATAAAGGAACTTCAAACTTAAAAGGAAAGAATCCTTTATTGAAGAATTACATGCTATACTTGGCTAGAATCTAATCTATTTAAGCAGTTTGAGATAGACCAAACATCCTAAATTTTGAATTTTAACAAAGTTTAATTCTTAGGATGTGACAAATCTTTCCCAAAGTACTTTATCTCAAACTAGACTAGACAACCAAAAACTCCATTGATGACAATAACTCTACATGATTCTAAATTATTAGAATGTCATCAACATACATTAAGAAATTTATTATTCTATATAGCATTTACACACATAAGGCCTATTAACATTTGATCAAAATCAAACAATTTGATTTCTTGATCAAAGATGATATTTTATGATTAATACGCTTGCTTTAGTCCATAAATGGAATTTAAGCAACTTGCATACTAAACACCACTGGTTCTTTGTTATGTACAAGTATAGTTACATCATATAGATGTCTTTCTAAAGATTGTTACTAAAAGAAGCTTTCTTGACATCCATTGCCATATTTCATCCAAATGAAATATAATGGATAAGAGAATCTACATAGTGTCAAACTTAACTATTGGTGAAAAAATCTTTTCATAGTCGAACCATTTCTTTCTGAATAAATCTTTTTACCATTAGTCTTGACTTTGAAGGTTTGCACCTTCAAATCTATCAATCTCATTTTCTTGTAGACCTATTTGAAAACAATAGGCTTAATGCCATTAGGCACCTCTACAAGTTCTAGACATTAAATAGAATCTAATTCTATTCACATAACCTTGATTCAATAATCCATAGTCATATCATTTATTTCCTTTACGTAGGACCAAGGATCAAATTCATATCTTTTTAAAATTACTTCAAAAAGTTTATCCCAAAAGTATGAATTTATTTGGTAATTAACAATCCTCCCACTACGATATTGTACTAGCTATATATTTAGAATAATCCCTTGTGGTGTATCTAATACAACCATCTAATTTCTAAATGTATTTTATAGTTGTCTTACAACAAATTCTGACATTTATGTTCTAGAATGATTCTACGTTTTGCTTTAAGATTATTCACATAGTCATCGTCAAGAAACTTTGTATTTGTACTTTACAAACACTTTATCTTCTTTATGGCTACTAAAACAATCTTCTGCAATTCCTTTTGGATATCCAACATAAACACACAGTTTTCTATCTTTTGATTTCAATTTGTTAGACTTACTTTCTAGCACAAGTGCTGGACATCCCCAAAAGTGGAAGTATCATATACTAGGTTTTTACCCAATCCACAATTTGACAAATGTCCTTGGAACAAACTTTTGAAATCAGTTTTAGAAAATGTATAGTAATAATTGCAGTATATCTCCAAAAGAAATAAACAAATGGAAATACTTATCATGTACTTTACTATTTCTAAAAGAGTCTTATTCCTCCTTCATGTATGCACTGACTTAAAGAAGTCATTGAAACTACATTCCTTTACAAAAGGAGCCCTAGATCATAATTTCCTCTAAATAGAATTCATAGACTAGGAATATAACAAAATAATGGTTCTAAAAACCCATCTTTCACCAATATTGAATATCAGTTAGATTAATAAGATCTAGACATAAGTGCTAAAACATATATTGCTAAAGGATGAAAACTTTCTCTTTAAAAAGTAAAACATGTAAATTTCCATCTAGAAAATAATCATGGACAATGTTTATCTTTACCAAAAACCGGAAACACTTTCCTTTTGGTCATGCATTTGAGTCTAATTTCGTTTTGGCAACTACTAGGACAACTAGCTTGTCCAACTGTTTGGTATTATAGTTCCTCTTCTTACCACCCTTACCTTTTGGTCTAGGCTAAGGATTTGAATTAAATCATATTGATCTAGCCTTAGCTTTTAGGATGTCTTCCTTTGTGTAGAACTCACTCATCAATTTAGATAACATAAAAAGAATTCATTTTCAAAATAACTTGAATTGATCAAATGATTCTACCAAGGACTTGTGGATCATATCCATTTGAGATTAACATTTAATCTCTACATCCAAGAATTCCAATTCATTTTAAAAATAAAATATTTTCATTAAATGACATAAAATTGGAACTCCCTAAGTCTAGTACTAACTCTTGCATCTCATGCAGTAGTACAATAGAGATATAAGCCAATGTAACATTCTAGCATTTCAATGGGAGACTATGATCAAATCATAAGCTATCCTCTATCAATGCATAGTGCAAAGGAAATTATGACAATGTTGAATCAAAACATATTTATGTACTTCAGCTCCTTTAAGCATCATGTTCAAAATTATTTCTTAGTTAATGTGATTCAATTAAAATAGTAGCTTGAGAACAAAATTTATGACAACTTTATTTTGATACTATGAACATAATTGCAGGGATATTATATTTTGCATCCATAACCATATAGTATAAAACCCGAAAAAACATACTATACTAGGTGCAATGACAACCTAATCCCGCAATTAATATTCCCCAGCATAGAGTGAATACCAACCACTATGATCAGGCGAGAAATATTCTCATTATTAAAACGAAAATAATTTGCTGCATTTCCTTTAGCCTCTAGGTAATAATGACATAGCTCTTTCGGGAGGTTAACATTACACTTAGTCTAGTGTACACCATTATCTAGAATGATGTGTAGCCACATTTCATCCCCTTAACATGCTTATTGTGTAGTGCCATGATACAAAACACCCTCCGCATAGAATGCAAAGCTCGAGGCAAAGACAAGGTGTTTGATCAAACTACTATAAACCAAGAAATTCAATCATGAAGTACCATGAAATAAATACTCTCCGCATGGAATGCTAAGCTCGAAGCAAAGACAAAGTACATATTTCACACTACTATGAACCAACAATGGAGGCCGTGAGATCCAATCTGATGAGAATCAACAAGCATTCAAGGATCCATTGCATGTTCCAATTGGGCCTATTACAAGAGCAAGATCCAAGAAGATCCAAGAAGCACTTAATGGGCTGATTTAAGAGATTTGGGCTGATTCTAACGCAGGATGTTCCAACCTTGGCCCAAAGGAAGGTGAAAGTGTAGTAAATTTAATTCAAGCTATTTAGGGCTGATCTGACTTAATTGGGAGTGATTTATGGCATGAATTAATGGCTGATTGACTTTCCAGCTCTGTATCAATTAAGGCAGATTTTTTCCTATTTTGGATCTGCTAATTTCAGACCAAATCAACTTTTATTTAGGGTTTTATTATTTAGCACGTTTTTTAGGTATTTTCCTTGTTTTTAGGTGCATTTAATGCTTTTTAGGTCAAACTTGATTCCTGATATGGTAAGGTATCAATTAGGAGTTATTTCAGAATATATTTTCTTGTCTGTCAAGTTTTGTGGAGTCCTTAAATAGGCTCTGAAGTCTGTAAACGTTTTTCAGAATATTGTTGAATAAAATTCAGAAAAGGTGAGGCTTTGCTCTCTTTTGGTTCTTCAAGAACTGTGAACTTATCAAGGATTCTTCCTTGTGGCGTTCAAACTTTATACCTTTGGTTCGTGATTCTTTATAATCATTGGGTCAAGGTCAATTTATACCTTTGGTTCGCGTTTCGATTATAAACGTTGGGTCAGGGTTTCTATCAAATATCTGATTTTTAGCTTTCCTGGGTTAAATATTCCAATATTTTTGTTGGGTCTCAAAGCGTGTCGATTGAGGTTCGCATCACAATCCTTGTATTTCTCTTCCACTAGAAATTTTTAAAACAAGTGGATTGTTTTGAAATCATTGTGATATCATCACAATTTTAACCCTACACATCATATGTGCTAGGATTAGTGCCCTTAAATCCTATTGTATGATGTTATGTTATGTATGATGTTATGTATGATATTATGTATGACATTATGTATGACATGATGTATGACATGATGTATGACTTAATATTGTGATTGATAAAATAATGGTAACATGAATATGGGACATTATCATATAGTCCATGAGATGCATTGTATGTGATTTATGTGAAAAGTCACAGAAGATGTAAATCACAAGTTCTTTGTAAACTCAGAATTTATAGTTCGTAGTCGGTGATGAAATTGGGCATTTCATCTGTGAAGACTATAACGTATCAACTAAGATGATTTATCTTGATCATGGAAGTGGAGACTTCTAGTTGATATGTTGATATGTTTTAAGAGTTAAGACATATTGAACAGGACCGCTGTGAGATTTATTATTCTCCTA
This sequence comes from Castanea sativa, assembly GCF_040712315.1. Taxonomy (NCBI): domain Eukaryota; kingdom Viridiplantae; phylum Streptophyta; class Magnoliopsida; order Fagales; family Fagaceae; genus Castanea; species Castanea sativa. The sequence continues at coordinate 35,124,013 of NC_134017.1, forward strand.
ACGATTGTCAAATGAATAATAAATCTCACGACTTCAATTTGCATGAACTCTTAATCCTGAGAGAATAATGAACCTGATCATAAGGTGTGGGTTGCTTTGATATATCAGGAGTGAGATCTAAAGTGACGGTCAAAACCTCAGTATGTTGGGTAGCCACATTTAGTGTTGATGGAACATATATTCTCAAGATGGAATTCATAGTCTCTTGATGGAGATATAAAATATTCTCTTGAGATAAGTTTAATGGGTTCAGTTATTCAAAGAGTTAGGCCTAACCACTTTAGTAAGAAATTACTAAAGTATATATTTATGAAATTGGATTTCATAAATATATAATGAATAACTTTAAAGGATTAAACCGGCTACTCAAGGATAAGATATAGTAATTTACAAAGTGGCAGTCTACATTTATGACTTTGTGTTACTACGAATATTTTATGAAGGGGTTACGTGTATAATAAAGTCTTGAGATATAATTTATTAATAAGGCCTAGAGTGCAATTATATTTATATAGTGGTATTAAATATAATTAATGGTAACTTTGGACTTGTCAAGAGTTGACGGAAAAGCCCAAGGCCCATTGGAGCTAGTGTCTTATTAGTCCCTTTTGGTCCCACTCTAAGCCACACACTAAAGCCCAATTGGAAATGCCCAATAGGCCAGCCCAATTAGATAATCAGTTAGTTATAAAGGGAGAAACATACATAATTTTTATTAGTGAAAAAAAGAAAATAAGAAACGGTGTGTGAGAAAGTGTGAGACACACTTTCATTCTCCCTTTGAAAACTGATTGAGAGACCACACATCTTGGGCGTAAAGTGGAATTGGAGTGAAGATTAAAAGTGTTCCCAAGTGCTTCTAATCTTTGTTTTGAATTTCTCCACACCAAGGTACGCTATCTTGTTCTTAAATTCTGAAATTTACATAGTGCACGTTATCAATCATGAATGAAATAAATCCTTGTTTGTTGCTTCCGCTATGTGTTTTGTATGAGATACAAAACCAGAATTTTTCCTTCAATATGTGTTTAATTGTTTAAATTCGATGTGATGTTACTAAGTCACATCACAATAGCGTAACGAACATTCGTGCAATCACAAATAAGTTTAACCTTGTAATCCGTGAAGTAAATACCCTCCGCATGGAATGCAAGACCCAAAGTCAAGAAAATATATCTATTCACATTAGAATAAACTTAACTAAAGGGTTATTTAAGCATTCCCACTCGTTATTTGAGATTTTCTTAGATAATTGTGATCCCATCATAACTTATAACCTTGCACTTGTTGAAGACTCTAATCTCATTAGAATCACTAACTAAAATGGAAGTCCTAAACCATTTAGGATTCCTTAAACACTAATGAATCAAAAATTAGTTATAAAGAACTCTATCCTTAATTTCCTAAATCAAAAGTTCTAATCTCATTAGAAACTATATACCTTTTAATTAAGCTTTAATCTCATTAAAACTTCTAATTAAAATAAATTAAGGACTTTCAATCATACATCAATTCCAATCTCATTAGAATGTTTGTTAAAAGACAAGTCCCAAACTATTTAGGACTAAGAGTTCTATTTAACTAATACCATTGATCTCATTAGATCTTTTAGTTAGAATTACGTGTAATCTCATCGTACATAGCCTTGTTCTTTATATATGTGAAAAACACTTAGAAAAAAAAAATCTGAATACCCAGTTCTCGATCGATCGAGAAAAGTTCTGGCTACTCAATCAATCCTCGACAGATTCTTGATCGATGGAGAAAAATTCCATGAAACTCGATCGATGCTCGATACATCCTCGATCGATCGAGAAAAATTCTGCCAGCTCGATCGATCGAGCGTCATGAATTTCGAAGTTTATAGAATTTTTCTAAGATAGTTTTTATATGTTTTCATGAACAAAATAACCATCATATGAACATAATGGACAGAGATTGATATCTAAACAAAATATCATTGATGCTATAGCCTTAAATTCAATTTAACATACTTAAACACAAAATTAAACAACATCATAACATCAAAATCAGTTTTCATCAAATCATAGTTTCAACAACCATGCAGAAAATTAATTTCTAACATCATGAAACTATTGTCCCTAACTTCAAAACTCACAAAACATGTTATACAATTCGAAATTGAAGACCGCTTTGATACCATTTGTTGGAAAAACACATGAAAATACTTGTTTGTATCTCATACAAATCATGCGCAGCGAAAAATTAACGGATCTACTTCATTCGCAATTGATAGCATGTACTATGTAAGTTTCAAAATTTAAGAACAAGAAAGCGTACCTTGGTGTAGTGAAATTCAAAACTGAAGATCAGAAGCACTTGGGAAAACTTTTAATCTTCACTCCAATTCCACTTAATGCCCAAGAAGTGTGGTCTCTCAATCAGTTTACAAGGAGAGAATAGGAGAGTGTCCAACACTCACATACAAACCATTTCATTCCATGTATGTTTTTAATGAAAACCCTTATGAAAAGAGACTTATGGAAACCTCTTAATGAAATTTTGTATGTTTCTCTCCTTATATATAACTGATTATCTAATTGGGCTAGCCTTTTAGGTCATTCCAATTGGGCTCTTGTGTGTGGCTTGGAGTGGGACCAAAAGGAACCAATAAGACACTAGCTCCAATGGGCCTTGGGCTTTTTTGTCAACTCTTGACAAATCCAAAGTTACTATTAACTATATTTAATACCACTATATAAATGTAGTTGCACTGTAGGTCTTATCTATGAATAATATCCCAATACTTTATTGTACATGCAATCCCTTCATAAAATATTCGTAGTAATACAAAGTCATGGATGTAGACTACCACTTTGAAGATTACTATATCTTAATCCTTAAGTACCCAGTTTAATTCTTTAAGTTATTCATTATATATTTATGAAATCCAATTCCATAAATATATACTTTAGTAACTCCTTACTAAATTGGTTGGGCCTAACTCTCTAAATAACCATACCCATTAAACTTATCTTAAGGGAATATTTTGTATCTCCGTTAAGAGACTATGAATTCCATCTTAAGAATATATGTTCCATTAACACTAAATGTGGCTGCCTAACATACTGAGGTTTTGATTGGGACTTTAGATCTTACTCTTGATATATCATAGCAACCTACACTTCATGATCAGGTCCATTATCCTCTCAGGATTAAAAGTTTATGTAAATAGAAGTCGTGAGATTTATTATTCATTTGACAGTCGTTAGGAGAATAATAAATCTCACAGCGGTCCAGTTCAATATGTCTTACCTCTTAAAACATATCTACATACCAACTAGAAATCTCCATTTATATGATCAAGACAAATCATCTTAGTTGATATGTTATAGTCTTCGCAGATGAAACGCCCAATTTCATCACCGATTACGAACTACATTTTGAGTTTAAAAGGAACTTATGATTTACATCTTCTGTGACTGAATCACATAAATCACATACAATGCATCTCATGGCCTAAGATAATGTCCCATTAGTTCATTTATAAATAGTCTCATGTAATTAAATAATTTAATAATTTAAGACATGCCAATGGATTGGATTTTAGGGCATAAACCCCAACACAATCCTAGTTTTTACCCTAATAGTTCAACAACATGTTCCTCTTATAGTCCGAGGAATGTTGCTAGGTATAGGACAGATGTCATATTATGATTCCCCCATTTGAACCCCAATACAGTTGTTGTACTATGTAGTGGTTGGAGGATAGAGAATGAGCATGTCGAGGTCAGTATAGCGGCGTGAAAATTAATCTTGTCACTATGTAGGGAGTAATTCTTGGACAAGGAAATGGACATCAAGGGTCTTAAAACCAATGCACGTGTCCCAACAATGGTCCAACACAAGTATAGCTAATGGGAAGGAAGGTTTTCACAACCTCTGACCAAAGAGAGTCACTATTCCCTTTTGTGAGTGTTGGTTGTCCATGTGAAGTGGAAATCTCACTTTGTCCAAGATGATCATGCCATTGGCATGGACCAGAGATCCCTTATCCTAGCCAACGTTCCTTTTCCTTACTCATAACTATTCCACGTGTAGGTTCCAGATCTAGCCATGTCAACATTCTTCCATGCCTTGGCTAGTGTACTATACACGGTTGAGGTATCATGTGATTGACAAAGAAAAACTTATAGAAAGATGAAAAGGATGTGCCACCTACAAATGCTATTAGTGATAATGTTTTGCAAGTTGATTATGGAGATGTAGTGGATCTGGAAGACTTGGACTTTGATGAGATGGAAGCTATTGGCTCGATAGGTTTAGTATTAGCAACATCAAAGGAGCACTAGATTTGTTGTGAGGATATCAAGTCCAAGATGTTTGCAATAATTGCAAAATTGTTTGTTAAATTATTGATGAGAATAAACAAGCATTAAAGGATCCATTGAATGTTCTAGTTGAGCCTATTACTAGAACAAAATCCAAGAAGATCAAAGAAACACTTAATCGGGTGATTCAAGAGATTTGGGTTGATTCTAACACAAGACATTCCAAGCTTGTTTCAAAGGAAGACGATGGCGTAATAAATTTAATCCAAGCTATTGATAGGGCTGATTTGACTTAATTGGGCGTGATTGATGGTGTAGATTAATGACTGATTGACTTTCCAGCTTCAAACCAATTAATAGATATTTTTCCTATTCGGGAGCTGCTTATTTCAGACCAAATCCACCTTAATTTTAGGCTTCTATTATTTAGTATGTTTTTTAAGCTATTTTCCTATTTTGGATCTGCTAATTTCAGAAAAAATCAACCTTAATTTAGGATTGTATTATTTAGTATGTTTTTTATATTTTCCTATTTCCAGTCATGTCTCTTAGGGACATATTTTATGTAATTGGCTATTCCTTTGACAAAATACACTTTACTTGTAATTGGGTAGATCTAGGATGGATTAAGTACTTTAAGAAACTTGTTGTTCAAGTCAAGTGTTAAACCCATGAAGATTTGACCAAGAAACAAGTGAAGAAGAGCTGTTCATTAAACCTCAACAAAAATCTATACAGAAAGACTTCTATTGAGATTTAATGTTGAAGCTCGACACAAGCTGTTTCTGTCGAGACTTACGAAATCAGAATTTTCAGATTTGATTTTTGGCCCATATTGAAATATTTGTATAGGGTTGCTTTTCTCACAACCTTAGACATATATAAGGCTTATTTTAAAGGCCATCACATAAGAGAATACATGCAGAAAGTGCCCTAGTTCATTATTCTTTTTGAAGAAGCTACTGCGTCTTTACGCCAAGGGTTTTGTGATCGAGGAGCTTTTTGATCTTCATTGTTGATGAACTAAAGAACTTTGCAGCAAACAACCTCTTCAAGTTGCTGGAGTTAGTCACGTACTAGGATCCGTGTATCATTGGTTAGTCGCGTACTGGGATCCATGCATTGAATTGAGAGATTAACACTACAATACAAGTCCAATTGGGTATTGGAGTAAAGGGTTCAACTGTAGGTAGGTATTTCGGGATAGGCCAAATGGTTTGGTAAGACTCCTTATACTTGTAACCACTTGTGATTGATAATAGTGGATTCTTAGGAGTGGTAACCTTAAATTCACCCAGTGGGGTTTTGCCTCAGTGGTTTTCTCCATTTGTAAATAAATCACTTGTGTCAAATTTATTTTCCACTGAATTTAGTTTAGTTGGTGATTTTTTTGTACTACCATGTCATTGCATGTAATTTGATCTAATTAATTAACTTGGGTAATTAATAAATTTACAAGGAGTCAATTCGTTTTAACCCAACAAGTGGTATCAGAGCGGGCACCCTCTAATTAGGTTTTAATCTTTGCTATGTGATCCATTGAACCCTGTTTATCATGGATAGAAGACAGCCTCTTATTATACCTCCTTTATTTGATGACACTAACTATGCATATTAGAAAGTACGGATGAGAGCTTTCTTGCAGTCTTTAGATGAGAAGGTCTAGCAAGCTGTGGAAATTGGCTAGGTGAAGCCAAAGGAAGCACTGGCTGGTTGGGATGAGGCCAAGATCAAAGTGGCAAACTTCAACCGCAAAGCATTGAATACCTTATTCAGTGCGGTGACCAATGAGGAGTTCAACAAAATATCCTTAACTGAAACTGCAAAGAAAGTATGGACCATCCTCTAGATAACCTATAAAGGGACTAAGGCTGTCAAGGATTCAAAGCTACAAAGGCTCACGACTAGCTTTAAGGAGATAAAGATGAAGGAGGATGAGACGTTCAATGAGTTCTATGCTAAGCTGAAGGACATAGTGAACTCAGATCTCTCCCTAAGAGATTTCATGCCAAGGTAACATCAATTGAAGAATCAAAGGACATTGACACCATTCCTTTGACGGAGCTGAATGGCAACTTGCAAACCTATGAATTGGGTTTGACTAGATTTGGGAAAGGAACCAAAAGTAAGAATATGGCAAGGACGGCCAAAAGTAATGAGTCTTCAGATGATGAAGATTCCAAGATCAAGTCCTACATCACTAGGCTGTTCAAGAAGTTCATGAAGAATGCCATGTGAAAGGTTTTGACAAGGACCGTAAGCAATCTAGTCCTTCTCAATTCAAAAGTCAAGATAGAGGGAAGAAAGATGCTAAGGATAGCGGTTAGTATACTATTCCCTCTGAACCAAGGTACTTCAAATGTCAAGGTTTTGGAAACATGAAACAAGAATGTCCAACATATCTCAAGTTGATTGGGAAAAGCAAGGCTCTTGCTACTACATTGAGTGATACCGAGCCTAAGACTAAGTCAGATGATAGTGATGAAGAGGGAATCTTAAGTGCTTTCACAGCCATAATGGATCCTACAAAGGGGATTGTAGAAGCAGTGGATGAAGAAGAGGACTTGGTGGAATCCAAGTTTGAGAAGATGGATGAATAAGATGACATCCATACAGCCTATGCAAAGTTATACATGGTATCTGAAAAAGCATGAGAAGTTGTATAGGCCATCTACTAAGAAGCTTAGTGATGTGGAATTGGAACGAGAGGAGCTATCCACAAAGGTTGATGAAGCCAATCAAACCATTGAAGCATTGAGATTTGAGAACAACTTCTTGGCTTAAAGAACCAAGAAGCTTAAAGCAGAATGGTTCCAAGTTCGAGCTCAGTTGGAGAAGACTTCCAGTGCAAAGCTGGATGAAATGCTGAACCTTTAGAAATTAGCTTCTGACAAAACCTGCTTGGGGTACGAACTCTCTAACTCTTCTCATATTGCCTCCTCTAGTAGGACTATTTTTATATTTCCTGCGAATAATGAAAATCTTGAGAAAAATGAAACTAAAACTGAGATAGCTAGTGAGAACAATCTAGACAAAGGAAAATCTATTCTACGTTCACCCCCTAAGATAGAGAAGAAAGAGACTAGAAACCCTAAGGGCAACAAGGCTAAAAATAAGAAGTCTCAGCCAAAGAAGCCACATTTATGTCATCACTGTGGAGCTTTGGGACACACTTATCCAAATTGCTATAAGTGGTTAGGCATTCAACAGAGCAATAATGTGTTATCATCTGGTGGTCAAGGTCAAATTCCACCATCTTTGGGTCCTCTTGGAGATCTTCTCAAGACCTTCATGTTCCTTTCGAACTTGAACGGTTTCAATTCTTCCCCCTCACCTCCGAAACAAAGGTTCAACTCTAGGAAAGGATCTTCCTCCAATTCCAAAGTGTCGAAGGAAAAAGGTTCCAAGTGATTACGTCACTTCCTCTCTCTCTTGATTTTTAGTTAGTCTAGTTTTATGCTTTGTATGTTTACATGTTTTTATTTATTTGTTTTTAGTTTAGTTTTATTTTGTTTTACATAAAAATTTTAAAAAAAAATTGAAAAATCAGAAAAATACAAAAACAGTGTGTTTGTGTATATTGGTACCTATGTACCCGGGATGACCATTGAAACCAAGTTTTCTAAACTTTGTATCTCTTGTAGCTTAGATGAGAATTTTGATTCACAACTAAGCAGGTGAGCTTTGTGGCTCATGTTTGTGATGAGTACGATTAAGTAATCTTTTATACTTAATACTCATATCACTCTTTTTGACGGAAATAACTAGAAAATCCTAAGAGAAAGGTATTCTCACCACTAAAGCCGGCCAATCATGTATAACATTTGTGTGCTTCGGCACAACAAAATTTTGATGTTTTGGCTTACATAATTAGGTATTTATTTTTCTCACTTATATGCCCATGCACGATATGTTCAAAAAGAAAATATGCAAAGAATATAAAAGCAAAAAGAATCAAAATGCTTTTAAAATGGTTGCAAGCATGTTTCTAGGAGATGTGGGAGTTATAGGATGTACCTCGAAGGTGATAGTCCCTATCAAATAGTTATGATTGTGTGTGTGTATTATATTTTCTCATATCTCAATTCGTCATAATATGAGAAACTTGTGCACACTTGTTATGTTTTCACACACAACAAGCAAACTCTTTGCTACTTTTGGTACATGTGCAAGCACAATGTGATTTGGCCATCACAGGAGATACATGTGTTAATATATGCTCACTAAACTGTCTTAACTTATTTATGAAATATAAAATTGGTTAGACTTGTTGTGTGTGTGTGTGTGTGTGTTTATGGATCTATGGATGCTATGCTTATATGTTGAGAGATGTCTTGAGAGCTTAACATGTTGATTGGATCTTTATTTGAGTAGCTTTCTTGTTGCGTTCATCTTTATGTGTTTTTCTTCCTTTTAAAAACTCATTTTCTTCAAGCTCGACAACTCCTCAACAGATTCTCTTTCTATCGAGTCTTCTTTCTCTTTTCTCGATGGAATCTCGATAGCTTCTTGATCCATCGAGATTTCTGGGTTCTTACTCGACGCATTCTCGACAGCTTCTTCAATCCGTTGAGCCAAATTTCTGTGCATTCTGTCTGCTTGATAGATTCTTGATAGATTCTAGATCCATCAAGGTGATTTTTCCCTTTGACAGATCCTCGACAACACCTCGACAGATTCTCTTTTGTCAAGATTTAGTGCTTGACAGATTCTCGATAGCTATCTCGATCCATCAAGCTGTATTTTCTATATATAGCTAAGGCGCGATTTAGATTTCATTCTCTCATGTCCTCCTTGATAGATTTTCATTCTCTCTTGATCCAAACCCTTTTCTAACACTTAAATCTCCTCACCCACATGATTTTCGGCCTACATCAAGCTCAAATCACTTGGTAAGCATCCTAAATCCCTTATTTTTCATGCATTCATGCATTTTTAGACCTAGGTTTTGGGTTTTGAATATTTTTGGGGTTTTGAGATTTTTGTTAAATTTTTGGATTGGGTTGTGTTATATACTCATACATTGCATCCTCATAGCATTATACCAATGTTTTATGCATATTTAGATGTGTGTGATTGATTTTTGTTGTTGAGTGCTGTTAGGTTTGGATTGGGTGACCCCCATGATGCTCTTAAATTCTCATGTCACATGTTCATGCATTTTTCATGCATACGTTCTTTTCCTTCTTTCTTTTCTGAACTTGTGTTGTGCTTCCTTCTATTCTCTCTCTCTCTCGCTCTCTCTCTCTCTCTCTCTGTCTCTCTGTCTTTCTCTCTCTCTCTCTTTCTCTCTCAGATAGACTGTGTTATGGCACCCAATAGCATAAATCTACTCTGACTTGAAACCCTCGTCAAGGTTCCAGATCATCTTCTTCTTTTGAACCTCCAGTACCCTTTCACAATCGGTTCCATGATGAGAAGGCCTAGATGGACTTCTTTGAGAACTTCCAAAAACGTAGCATTCCACCAAAACACCAGGTTATTCGGTCGAATTTTGCCGACTCTCCTCTCCTCGAAGTCATTCGGACTTGGGATTAGGCTTTTCTACTTGAGAAACCCTCGAGATGTCCTGTCGTGTTTATTCAGGAGTTTTACTCCAACATACACGGCATCAATACCTCTGTACCTCATTCGTGAGACTCATTCCATATGGGGTGGTAAGCTAAACACTCTATGGTCGAGTTTGCTAAAGGCCTGAGATTCCTTAACATGGTGATGACCTTCACTCTCACACCACTTTCATACTACAACTTCATCACCGAGCCTCGTGCTTGTTTTCTTTTGTCTTTGATGGAGGGTCTCACCATTGACTTTCCCTCTCACTTTATCACATCTATTCTAGATGTGTATCAGGACATTGCTACATGTGTTAAGCTTATCTTACCATTGGCTATTACACGGATCCTTCAAAGCTTTCACATTCCCATTCCCATCTCTCCTTTTTTCACCATCATAGGTGCCATCAGCGTTGGTTCTGTCCGGTAGAGCGAGGCCCAGCTTTAATCAAAACAGCCACAAGTGGAGACGATCGATCCTACAGCTTCTGTTGTTCCACCCTTGATGAGAATCAACAAGCATACAAGGATCCATTGCATGTTCCAGTTGGACCTATTACAAGAGCAAGATCCAAGAAGATCCAAGAAGCACTTAATGGGCTGATTCAAGAGATTTGGGCTGATTCTAACCTAGGATATTCCAAGCTTGGCCCAAAGGAAGATGAAAGTGTAGTAAATTTAATTCAAGCTATTTAGGGCTGATCTGGCTTAATTGGGAGTGATTTATGGCATGAATTAATGGCTGATTGACTGGACAGCTCTGTATCTATTAAGGCAGATTTTTTCCTATTTTGGATCTGCTAATTTCAGACCAAATCAACTTTTATTTAGGGTTTTATTATTTAGCACGTTTTTTAGGTATTTTCCTTGTTTTTAGGTGCATTTAATACTTTTTAGGTCAAACTTGATTCCTGATATGGTAAGGTATCAATTAGGAGTTATTTTAGAATATATTTTCTTGTCTGTCAAGTTTTGTGGAGTCCTTAAATAGGCCCTGAAGTCTGTAAACGTTTTTTAGAATATTGTTGAATAAAATTCAGAAAAGGTGAGGCTTTGCTCTCTTTTGGTTCTTCAAGAACTGTGAACTTATCAAGGATTCTTCCTTGTGGCGTTCAAACTTTATACCTTTGGTTCGTGATTCTTTATAATCATTGGGTCAAGGTCAACTTATACCTTTGGTTCGCGTTTCAATTATAAACGTTGGGTCAGGGTTTCTATCATAAATCTGATTTTTAGCTTTCTTGGGTTAAATATTCCAATATTTTTGTTGGGTCTCAAAGCGTGTCGATTGAGGTTCGCATCAACCCTCTTCCTCAACTCCTTCTACCTCCACAGTTGGTGGTGTGACCCTTGAGGCCATCATGGCGTAGCTTCAGTGGATGGAGGCTGACTTTGGTTGTCGTCTTGACTGTCTCACAGATGAGATGTGTCAGATGAACACCCTAGTTGGTCGCATTGCTCGCAGATAGGCTTGCATGGCTGGCTTTGCTCTTTCACCATCTCTAGAGCGTCCTGTGGCCTTTATTGTAGATGATGCGGATGATGAGGATGATAAGGGTGGTGTTGGCTCTTCCGATGATGACAAGATGAGGACCTCTCATTGACTTGCCCCTTGTCATTTGTGACAAAAAGGGGGAGTGGTTTTGGTTTGAGAGTATTCTTGTGCTTTGGGGGAGAGTTAGTATGGGACATTTTTGTTAGGGGGAGTGTGCATAGGTTTAAGGGATGTAGTGAGGTTTATATGTACTTTTCTTTCCTTTTTAGTTACACCGCCTCTTGTACACCGATCTTGTTAAAGGAAAATGACATGTTTGTATCTCAAACAAAACATACGCAACGGAAAAATTAACAGATCTACTTCATTTGCAATTGATAACATGCACGATGTAAATTTCAGAATTCAAGAATAAGAGGGCATACCTTGGTGTGGTGAATATCAAAATCAAAGTCAGAAGTACTTGAGAACACTTTTGATCTTCACTCCAATTCCACTTTACGCCCAAGAAGTTTGGTCTCTCAATCAGTTCCAAAGGGAGAATGATAGAGTGACTCACTCTCACATACACGTCATTCCACAATGATGTCTCTCTTTTTCATACATAAAATTCTATATGTTTCTCTCCTTATAACTGATAATCAAATTGGGCTAACCTTTTGGGCATTTCCAATTGGGCTTTAGTGTATGGCTTGGAATGGGACCAAAAGGGAACAATAAGGCATTAGCTCCAATGGGCCTTAGGCTTTTCTGTCAACTCTTAACAATTCCAAAGTTACCATTAATTATATTCAATACCACTATATAAATATACTTGCACTCTAAGCCTTATTTATAAATTATATCCCAAGACTTTATTATACATGCAACCCCTTCATAAAATATTCGTAGTAATACAAAGTCATGAATGTGGACTGCCATTTTGTAAATTACTACATCTTATCCTTTAGTATTCGGTTTAATCCTTTTAAAAGAATTCAACATATATTTACGAAATTCAATTTCATAAATATATAATTTAGTAATTTCTTACCAAAGTGGTTAGGCCTAACTCTCTGAATAACTGAACCTATTAAACTTATATCAAGGGAATATTTTATATATCTGTTAAGAGACTATGAATTCCATCTTGAGAATATATGTTTCATCAACATTAAATGTGGCTGCCCAACATACTGAGGTTTTGACCGTGACCTTAGATCTCACTCCTGATATATCAAAGCAACATACATTTCATGATCAGGTCGATTATCCTCTTAGGATTAAGAGTTCATGTAAATAGAGGTCGTGAGATTTATTATTCATTTGACAGTCGTTAGGAGAATAATAAATCTCACAGCGGTCCAGTTTAATATGTCTTAACTCTTAAAACATATCAACACATCAACTAGAAGTCTCCACTTCCATGATCAAGACAAATCATCTTAGTTGATATGTTATAGTCTTCGCAGATGAAATGCCTAATTTCATCACCGACTACAAACCAAATTTTGAGTTTACAAAGCACTTGTGATTTATATATTCTGTAACTTTTCACATAAATCACATACTATGCATCTCATGGACTACATGATAATGTTCCATATTCATGTTACCATTATTTTAGATAAAAATAAAACAAATTTATAAATCACAATATTAAGTCATACATCATGTCATACATAATGTCATACATAGCATCATACAATAGGATTTAAGGGCACTAATCCTAACACTTGTGACCATTTTTATTATGACATACATTGTACTTTATTTTCTTATATCTGATGATGATGTATGTTCATTTTATTCACCTACTTCTACATGTGTTGTTCCTTCTCTCTTTATACACATGTTTCTTTATGTACGCAATCAATATTTCTATTTCACACATGATGCCTTGATGAGTTTTGTTTAAGTGTTTCAGAAAGACAGATTGTGAAAGTCTATCTTGCCATGAACTCTCTTCTTGCAAAGTTTTTCATGAGTTTGTAATAGGGATAGGTTTATTTTGTAATACAATAGGTGGTTATGAGTTTAGTGATTTATGACTTGTCTCATAATTATTTGTTTTGTTGCGGTTTAGTCATGGATTGCCAAAGAGGGAGATTGTTAGGGACATATTTTATGTAATTACCTAATACTTGTAATTAGGTAGATATAGGATGGATTTAATACTTCAAGAAACATGTTGTTCAAATCAAGTGTTAAAGCCATGAAGATCTGACCAAGAAACAAGTGAAGAAGAGATGTTCATTAAAGCTTGACAACATTCTCGACAGAAAGATTTCTATCGAGATTT
>NC_134017.1:35145135-35165135 GCF_040712315.1 Castanea sativa
TAAATAATAAAACCCTAAATAAAAGCTGATTTGGTCTGAAATTAGCAGATCCAAAATAGGAAAAAATCTGCCTTAACTGATACAGAGCTGGAAAGTCAATCAGCCATTAATTCATGCCATAAATCACTCCCAATTAAGTTAGATCAGCCCTAAATAGCTTGAATTAAATTTACTACACTTTCATCTTCCTTTGGGCCAAGCTTGGAACATCCTGCGTTAGAATCAGCCCAAATCTCTTGAATCAGCCCATTAAGTGCTTCTTGGATCTTCTTGGATCTTGCTCTTGTAATAGGCCCAACTGGAACATGCAATGGATCCTTGAATGCTTGTTGATTCTCATCATAATTGGCTTATCCTTTGTCAACATTTTATGTGCTTAATGCTTCAAGAAACAAGGTTTCAAGTTCAAGTGTTAAAGTCATGCAAGTCTGTCCAAGAAACAAGTGAAGAAGTGTTGATTCATTAAAGCTCAATAGCTCTTAACAGTTAGCTCAATAGCTAGTATCTATCGAGATTTAAAAAAATGTTGACAGGGTATTTGTCGAGATTTAACAAATCAGAATTTTCAGATCTAGTTTTCGGCCCATGCTGACATATATGTGTGGGGTTTCTTTTCTCATAACCCTAGACGTATATAAAACTTATTTTAGATGCTGTCACATAAGAGAATACAAGGGGAACACATGAAAAAGGTGACCAGTGCCTTATTCTCTTTGTAGAAGCGACTGCGTCTTTGCGCCCTAGGGTTTTGTAACTAAGTGCTTCTTGATCTTCATTGTTGATGAAGTGAGAAACTTTGCAGCCAACATTCTTCTTCCTCAAGTTGGTGAGTGAGTCAAGTACTGGGATTCGTGCAAAGGAGTAAGCCACGTACTGGGATTCATGCAAAGGAGTAAGCCACGTACTGGGATCCACGCATCGATTGGTTAGTCATGTACTGGGACCTATGCATTGAAAATGAGAGATTGTCACTACAAAACAAGTCGAATTGTGTATTGGGGTAAGGGTTCAACTATAGGTTGATATAAGGTACTGTGATTCCTTTACTTGTAACTGTTTGTTTTGATAATAGTGGATTCTCGAGAGTGGTGACCTTAAAATCATCCGGTGAGGGTTTTCCCCATTTGTAAACAAATCACCATGTCAAATTTAATTTCCACTGCATTATACTTTATTTGGTGATTTGTTTGTGTTACCACGCTCATTGCATGTAATTGGTTAATTCATCACAAGGGGTCAATACATTCTTGGCCTATCAAGTGGTATCATAGCAGGCACACTCTGATTAGGTTTTAATCTTTATTGTTCGATCCATTTACCCTTGTTGTCATGGAAACTCTTGATTGTTTTGATTTGCATGATCTTATGTTGAATGATGATGATGATATTTTTAGATGACTATTGCAAGCTTTAAAATTTTTGTATGAAATCTCTTGATTGTTCTACAAAATTAAAAGCTAAATTTAAAAAGATCAAACTTTAAAAAGATGATTTGATTGCAAAATTGGATGAAGTCAATAATTTGAATGAGAATTTTAAAAATCAAATTTCATCTCAGGTGGACAAAATTAAGATTTTGGAAGAGCAACTAGTTGTGCTAAGTTGAAAATTAACTAATGTCAAACTTGTTGTTGAGTCTAACTCAAAAGAAAAACATTTTTATATTCCTTCATTTAAAAGGAATAATGAAGAGTTGAAGGGTAATATTGCTAGGATATACAAAAGTAAAATTCTGATGTTAACGCTGAAGTTTCTAAATTTATTTCTAAAACTCCTCATAGGAAGAATAAAAATTCTAAATTTGTCCCCATTTGTCATCGCTGTCAAATTGTTGGTCATATTAGACCAAATTGTGCTAAGTTGAGGTCTCTGTCAAACTCTAAGGTTAGACCAGTTTGGATGAGTGCCCTTAAATCCTATTGTATGATGTTATGTATGACTTAATGTTGTGATTAATAAAATTGTTTTATTATTATTTAAAAATAATGGTAACATGAATATTGGGACATTATCGTATAGTCCATGAAATGCATAGTATGTGATCTATGTGATTTAGTCACAGAAGATATAGATCACAAGTTCTTTGTAAATTCAGAATTTTAGTTCGTAGTCGGTGATGAAATTGGTCATTTCATCTACGAAGACTATAACATATCAACTAAGATGATTTGTCTTGATCATTGAAATGGAGATTTCTAGTTGGTATGTTGATATGTTTTAAGAGTTAAAACATATTGAACTAGATTGTTGTGAGATTTATTATTCTCCTAATAACTGTCAAATGAATAATAAATCTCATGACTTATATTTATATGAACTCTTAATCCTGAGAGAATAATGAACTTCATCATGAGGTGTAGGTTGCTTTGATATATCAGTATTGAGATCTAAAGTCAATGATCAAAACCTCAATATGTTGGGCAACCACATTTAGGGTTGATGGAACATATATTCTCAAGATGGAATTCATAGTCTCTTAACAAAGATATAAAATATTCCATTGAGATAAGTTTAATGGGTTTGGTTATTCAGAGTGTTAGGCCTAACCAGTTTAGTAAGGAGTTACTAAAGTATATATTTATGAAATTGGATTTCATAAATATATGATGAATAACATTAAACAATTAAACCGGGTACGCAAGGAATTAAGACATAGTAATTTACAAAGTGGCAGTCTATATTCATGACTTTGTATTACTACGAATATTTTATGAAAGGGTTGCATGTATAATAAAGTCTTGGGATTTAATTTATAAATAAGACCCAGACTGCAACTATATTTATATAGTAGTATTAAATATAGTTAATGGTAAATTTTGGACTTGTCAAGAGTTGACAGAAAAGCCTAAGGCCCATTGGAGCTAGTGTCTTATTAGTCCTTTTTGGTCCCACTCTAAGCCACATACTAAAGCCCAATTGGAATAGCCCAAAAGGCCAGCCCAATAAGATAATCAATTATATACTGAAGGGGAGTAAAAATAAATGTGACGGATCTACGTGGCTTGATGTGACGGTACAAGGATGACGGGTTTGTAGTTGACACAGCCAAGGAGCTCAGATCCATAGTGGACGGACGGATACAACGCAGTAATCATCCTTCCAGGTTTGGTTTCAAGAATCCTTATGGGATTTACGTTGTACGATTAAGTCTGATGTAGCTTTGCTTGGTCTCCATGTGAACGTGTAAAAAAAGAATTCTTGCGTCACACGTTTAACCTTGATCAAAGGACTCCTATAAAGAAAAGAACTCGAGAAGGTATGCAAAAGGAAAGAGTTCCAATTCTAGAAGGAAAGGACTTCATGGTCAAGGCATAGATGTTAACCCTACACCACTATAAATACCCCAAAACCCTCACAAAAGGTACGCATTATTGACTCAACTCTAGCACTCTAGGGTTGTAAAAAAAGTTCTAACTTGACCTTCGGAGGGTTTTTGGCCGGCACCACACCGGTGCTTTCTGTTAGGTCTTCTCTTTTTGTTTTGTAGGTATTGTTTCGGTTTGGGAGTGTGTGCAGCTTATTTGTGATTTTTTGGCAACATCAGTTGGCGCCGTTTGTGGGAAAAGCAAGTGATCAACCTTTGTTTTATCCCTGAGACAAAAAGTTGCATGGTACTCACTCGATCGATGGCAACAACCAACAATCAGGGCGACAAACCGCACGCCACGACCTTGGACAGGCAAGTCCAAATGCTCGCGGCAGCGGTCGAACGCCTAACCAAGCAGAATCATGATTTGGAGGAGCAGTTGCGACAAAGGAATGTGCTCCTTGGCACACAGGAAGAGGACCAGGAAGGAACAAGTGCTGAAAGGAGAAATGAGGAAGGACCCGAAGGTAGCCATGCTCCGAGCAGACCGGAGAGGCAGGACACCAACCGACCATCTTTCTCGGACACTCTCCCTCCTCACATAGCCACTGAGATGCAGATGATAAGGGAATGGATGGATGTGATGATGAATGCCCTCAAGGGTCGAGTATCCAGCAACCTCGATGACTTGGTCCAATGAACCAATTTGCCTTTCACAATGCTTGTTAGTTCATGCCTCCTTCCCCCAAAGTTTCGCATGCCTCAGGTGGAGAGTTATGACAGGTCCAAGGACCCCTTAGATCACCTAGAATCTTTCAAGACCATGATGCACCTTCAAGATGTGCTAGATGAGATCATGTGCAGGGCCTTCCCCACTACGCTGAAGGGACCTGCGAGGATATGGTATAGCAGACTGGTGCCGAATTCAATCAGCACTTTCAAGGAGTTAGGCGCTCAATTTGTTTCACACTTTATTGGAGGCCACTGATACAAGAAGTCCACAGCCTGTTTGATGAGCATTAGGCAACGGGAAGACAAGACGCTAAGGTCATACATATCCCGCTTCAACAAAGAGGCCCTCTCGATTGACGAGGCGGACGATAAGATACTGGTAGCAGCTTTCACAAACGGGCTGCGGAAGGGTAAGTTCTTATTCTCCTTGTATAAGAATGACCCGAAGACAATGTCAGATGTGCTCTACAGGGCAACGAAGTACATGAACGCAGAAGATGCACAGCTAGCCCGAGAAGAAAAGCCTAGGAAAAGGAAAAGGGAAAGGCGGGAAGACGCACGATCCGATAGGGGACGGAAGATGGCTAGAATTGGAGAGCGATGGGAGGATCGACGATCCAAACCACCCATAAGAAGATTCACGAACTTCACCCCTCTCACTGCCCCAATCGACCAAGTATTAATGCAGATTAAAGATGAAGGAGCCTTGACATTTCCTAGCAAGTTGAAGGGAGATCCTAACAAGAGGCCAAGGGGCAAATACTGCCATTTTCATAAGGCAATTTCATAAGGCAACCAACGGAAGAACTCACCCCTATGACGGCCCCATGGCCATTCGCACAATAGGGATTAGACATCATGGGCCCGTTTCCAACAGCGGTAAGGCAGTTGAAGTTCTTAGTGTTAGGATTAGTGCCCTTAAATCCTATTGTATGATATTATGTATGACATTATGTATGACATGATGTATGACTTAATATTGTGATTGATAAAGTTATTTTATTATTATCTAAAATAGTGGTAACGTGAATATGGGACATTATCATATAGTCCATGAGATGCATTGTATGTGATTTATGTGAAAAGTCACAGAAGATGTAAATCACAAGTTCTTTGTAAATTCAGAATTTATAGTTCGTAGTCGGTGATGAAATTGGGCATTTCATCTGCAAAGACTATAACATGTCAACTAAGATGATTTGTCTTGATCATGGAAGTGAAAACTTCTAGTTAATATGTTGATATGTTTTAAGAGTTGAAACATATTGAACTGGACAGATGTGAGATTTATTATTCTTCTAACGACTGTCAAATGAATAATAAATCTCACGACTTCTATTTGCATGAACTCTTAATCCTGAGAGAATAATGAACCTGATCATGAAGTGTAGGTTGCTTTGATATATCAGGAGTGAGACCTGAAGTGACAGTCAAAACCTCAGTATGTTGGGCAGCCACATTTAGTGTTGATGGAACATATATTCTCAATATGGAATTCATAGTCTCTTGATAGAGATATAAAATATTCCCTTGAGATAAGTTTAATGGTTTCAGTTATTCAGAGAGTTAGGCCTAACCATTTTAGTAAGAAATTACTAAAGTATATATGTTTATGAAATTGGATTTCATAAATATATAATGAATAACTTTAAAGAATTAAACCGGGTACTTAAGGATAAGATGTAGTAATTTACAAAGTGGCAGTCTATATTTATGACTTTGTGTTACTACGAATATTTTATGAAGGGGTTACGTGTATAATAAAGTCTTGGGATATAATTTATTAATAAGGCCTAGAGTGCAATTATATTTATATAGTGGTATTAAATATAATTAATGGTAACTTTGGACTTGTCAAGAGTTGACGGAAAAGCCCAAGGCCCATTGGAGCTAGTGTCTTATTGGTCCCTTTTGGTCCCACTCCAAGCCACACACTAAAGCCCAATTGGAAAGGCCCAATAGGCCAACCCAATTAGATAATCAGTTAGTTATAAAGGGAGAAACATACAGAATTTTTATAAGAGACTTTTAGAAAAGAAAAAGAAACGGTGTGTGAGAGAGTGTGAGACACACTTTCATTCTTCCTTTGAAAAACTGATTGAGAGACCACACATCTTGGGCGTAAAGTGGAATTGGAGTGAAGATTAAAAGTGTTCCCAAGTGCTTCTAATCTTTGTTTTGAATTTCTCCACACCAAGGTACGCTATCTTGTTCTTAAATTCTGAAATTTACATTGTGTACATTATCAATCATGAATGAAATAGATCCTAGTTCGTCGCTTCCGCTGTGGGTTTTGTATGAGATACAAAACCAGAATTTTTCCTTCAATTGGTATCAGAGCCAGGTTTTCATATCATGATTGTATAGGGTGTGATCAAATTTTAGAATTTAAGAAAACCGTTATCTTTGTGTTTTCAAATTTCTGCATAAAGATATTGTTCCATTATTTTTGTGTGCATTAATAAATATATGTGATATATTGTTATGCTTGTGCACAAATGGGTCATTGATTCTATAACCATTAATGGAAGAATATGATTGAATGTTAATGCTTTATAGCCATTGAAATATGTATAGGCACATTCAAAATGATAACCACTTTTTACATTCTATACATCTTCCATACGAATGGATAGGTGGTTATTGAAATGGATGGTAGTTGTTTTTTTTTTTTTAAAAATAACTACCATTTCATTCACGGATGGAAGTTGTACATATATATATAAATAACTACCTTTTGCATGCATTCATCCTTGCACCGTTAGACTTGGAAATGGAGTTGCATGGATTGCATGGGAAATTCAATTGGTGCATTTTAGACTTTGTCTTGTTGCATGTTTTGTCCTTTATGCATGAAATGTGCTTTGGTTTATTTAGATTGCATAATACGGATTGGCACACTTGCAATGAATCAAAGCCTTCTTTCATGAATTGTCTTTTTCTTGATGGCCCACCATGACTTAAGAAAAAGACAAGTCAATGGCATATATATATATACGTTAATGCTAGTTTAATGAAATTTATTCCTAATTAGATTAGGATTATATTTTTTCACGTGTCTAGCATTATTATCATTCTTGATCTTAAAAACCTTTATTTTAAAATATCTAGTGGGAGAGAGATTCAAGGGTTGGATCTCACGGCCTCCATTGTTGATTCAAAGTAGTGTGAAATATATACTTTGTCTTTGCCTCGAGCTTAGCATTCCATGCGGAGAGTATTTATTTCATGGTCCTACAAGATTGAATTTCTTGGTTTATAGTGGTTTGATAAACACCTTGTCTTAGCTTCGAGCTTTGCATTCCATGCGGAGGGTGTTTTATCATGGTACTACAAAATAAGCCTGTTAAAGGGATGAAATGTGGTTACACATAATTCTAGACAATGGTGTACACTAGACTAAGTATTTTAGTATCCTCTATGCTGAGTTCTTACTATTATTACTTAGAGGCTAAATGTAAAACGGCATATTATTAGTGTTTGATAAGAGTTATCATGATAGCACTAATAATGAGAATAGTTTTCAATCAATCATAGTATTTTATGTTCACTCTATGCTGAGGGATATTGAATATGAGATTGGGTTGTCGTTGCATATATTATTTTATGGTTTTATTAAGGTTCCATATTATATGCTTTTATGCTAAATTGATAATGTCCTATTTACTTATTATATTCATGTTTATTATTTTCAGATTTTGTCATGGCATCATTTAGCCCACTTGTTTCTATTCTTAACCAAAACAAACTGACTGGATCCAACTATGTTGACTGGAAAAGAAATTTGGACATTGTTCTTACTGCTGAAGAGCACAAATATGTGCTTACTCAACCATGTCCTAACTTTCCTTCATTAGATGCTCCTCTTGAGGAAAAACAACGATATGATCGTTGGCAGAAATCTAATGAGATGGTCAAGTGCTACATCCTAGCATCTATCTCAAATGTTCTACAGCATCAAATGGAGGATGTAGAACTTACTTCGGACATAATGCATAGTCTGAAGGAGATGTTTGGTGAGCAAGGCCGTTCTGCAAGGCAAGAAACCATGAGGCAAATTTATAATACCAAAATGGCTGCAGGAAGTTCTGTGAGGGAGCATTGTCTTAGGATGATTGCTAATCTGAACACATTAGAAGTTTTAGGTGCCGACATTGATGGAGAATCCCAAGTGGATATGATACTCCAGTCACTACCAGAATCATTCAAGGAATTCAGACTCAATTATAATATGAACAAAAAAATTTATTCTTTGTCTGAATTAATGAATGAGTTAGTGGCGGCGGAAGGCATTCTTGGTACTTCTAGTGTTGGAGCCAATATGGGTGAAGCTTCTACTTCTCAACCTAAGTCGAAAGGCAAGGGTAAAAAGAAGAAGAAGAAGGATTTCACTAAGAAAGATGGTAAACAAATTGCCTTAGGGGTTGCCAACAAAGGAAAGAAAACCAAAGGAAAGTGTTTCCATTGTGGTGAGAAAGGACATTGGAAGAGGAATTGTCCAACATTCAAGGCTGCCAAGAATAAAGGTATGAAAAGTTCATTTCTTCTTAAAATATGTTTGGTACAGAATCCAACAGATTCCTGGTGTGTGGATTCAGGTTGTACTAATCATATCTGCAATTCTTTGCAGGGGTTCCAGGAGACCAGAAAGTTGAATGAGGGAGAACTATTTCTTACTTTGGCTGATGGGAGCAAGATTCCGGTTGAAGCTGTTGGAGTGTTTAATTTGTGTTTTAAGTCTAGAGTTTTAATATTGGAAGACTGTTTGTATGTACCTAATGTTCGTAGGAATTTAATTTCTGCAACTTACTTAGGTAAATATGGGTATTGTGTTATCCTGAAAGACAATGTTATAATAAAGAAGGATAAAGTGTTTATCTGTTCTGGCAATATTGTGGATGGTCTTTATATTTTAACTCCTGATAAGCATGAATTATACAATTCTGAATTAGATAGTAACTCTCATGTGAAATCATTAAAGAGAAAGTTTCCTTCTACTAGTGATGCATATCTATGGCACTTGCGTTTAGGTCATATCAATTCAAGTAGGATTCAAAGACTAATCAAAGATGGACTTTTACAGCCCATGGACTTTGATGGTTTTCCAGTTTGTGAATCTTGTTTGGAAGGTAAGATGACCAAACGACCTTTTAATGCAAAGGGTAGAAGAGCCCAAGATTTGCTAGAACTAGTACATTCAGATGTATGTGGTCCTATGTCAATCCAAGCAAGAGGTGGCTATGAGTATTTCATTACTTTCACTGATGATTACTCTAGATTTGGTTATGTGTACCTAATGAAACGGAAGTCCGAAGCCTTTGAAAAGTTCAAAGAGTTTAGGGCTGAAGTTGAGAATCAATTGGGTAAACACATAAAGGCCATTCGATCTGATCGAGGTGGCGAATACCTTCTTGGTGATTTTAAGGATTACTTGACTGAAAATGGGATTATATCCCAGTTGACTGCACCTGGAACTCCACAACAAAATGGTGTAGCAGAAAGAAGGAATAGGACTCTTTTAGATATGGTTAGGTCCATGTTGAGTTATTCGACTCTACCAATTTCTTTTTGGGGATATGCCTTAAATACTGCAATGTATCTTCTGAATTTAGTACCTTCGAAGTCTATTCCTAAAACACCTGTAGAGTTGTGGAATGGGCGTAAGCCTAGTATGAGACATCTCCACATTTGGGGTTGTCCAGCACATGTGTTGAAAGGAAAGTCTGACAAGTTACAGTCTAAAACAGAAGTGGTATTTTTTGTAGGGTATCCAAAAGGAACAGTTGGAGGTTTATTCTATAGTCATAAGGATAATAAAGTGTTTGTTAGCACAAATGCCAAATTCTTGGAAAATGACTATATGAATAATTTTACTCCTAGAAGTAGAGTTGTCTTGGCTGAAATGAATGAACCTGTAGTTGAACAACCAATGGATGAAACTAGGGATGATGTGACTGTATTAGATACACCACAAGATTCTACTCATGAGATGTCTAGTACACAGGTGCCTCGTCGTAGTGGGAGAATTATTCGGCCTCCTATAAGATTCATAGGTTTGGGAGAAACTTATGAGGCTATCTCAGAAGAGGCTGAATCGGATCCTTATACTTATGATGAAGCAATGAATGATATAGATGCACATCATTGGGTCCAAGCTATGAAATCTGAATTGGATTCTATGGATTCCAATCATGTATGGGATCTTGTAAAGGCGCCTAACGGCATTAAACCTGTTGGTTGCAAATGGGTTTACAAGAGAAAGAGAGGGATAGATGGAAAGGTTGAAACCTTTAAAGTAAGACTAGTGGCGAAAGGGTATACACAAAAAGAAGGTATTGATTATGATGAAACTTTTTCGCCAGTAGCCATGCTTAAATCTATCAGAATTTTCTTATCCATTGCTGCTCATTATGATTATGAGATTTGGCAAATGGATGTCAAGACTGCATTTCTTAATGGCAATCTTGAAGAAGAAATATACATGTTGCAACCAGAAGGTTTCATAGCAAAGAACCAAGAGCATATGGTATGCAAGTTGAATAGGTCCATTTATGGACTTAAACAAGCATCTAGGTCATGGAACATCAGATTTGATCAAGCAATCAAGTCATTTGGTTTTGAACAAAATCTTGATGAACCATGTGTGTACAAAAGACATCGAGATAAAGTAGTAATGCTCCTAGTGCTTTATGTTGATGATATTCTACTCATTGGGAATGATGTAGGGGTAATGTCATCGGTTAAAGTTTGGTTGTCAAGCCAATTTGATATGAAGGACTTGGGTGAGGCTAACTTTATTCTAGGGGTCAAGCTTTGGCGAGATCGCAAGAATAAGATGTTAGGCTTATCACAAGCTGGATATATAGATAAGATTTTAGAACGGTTTAGCATGCAAAACTCCAAGAAAGGATTGCTTCCTTTTAGACATGGAGTTCCTCTGTCTGATGACCAAAGGCCTAAGACTCAAGAGGAAGAAAATATGATGAGACAAGTTCCTTATGCTTCTGCAGTGGGAAGTCTTATGTATGCCATGCTTTGTACTAGACCAGATATTTGTTATTCAGTTGGCATGGTCAGCCGATATCAATCAAATCCAGGACCAAAACATTGGCAAGCTGTAAAGCATATTCTTAAGTATCTTAGGAGAACGAGAGATTATATGCTTGTTTACCATAGTGAGGATTTGATTCCCATTGGCTATACAGATTCAGACTTTCAGTCAGATCTAGATTTCAGAAAATCCACTTTAGGATGTGTTTTCACCTTGGGAGGTGGAGCCATAAGTTGGAGGAGTGTCAAGCAATTTTGTATTGCGGACTCCACCATGGAAGCCGAGTACGTTGCTGCTTGTGAAGCAGCAAAGGAGGCTGTTTGGCTTAAGAAATTCCTTTCTGATCTTGGTGTAGTGAGAATGGAGCAAGTTCCCATCACATTGTTTTGCGACAATAGTGGAGCGGTTGCACAATCCAAAGATCCAAGAAATCACAAGAAAGGAAAGCACATTGAGAGGAAGTACCACATCATTCGAGACATTGTAGCTCGTGGAGATGTTGTGGTAGCAAAGATTGAAAGTGCAAATAATCTAGCAGATCCTTTTACCAAAGCATTACCTCAAAGGACTTTCGAGTCACATTTGGAGGGAATGGGAGTTAGATTAATGCACAATAGTCTTTAGGGCAAGTGGGAGATTGTTAGGATTAGTGCCCTTAAATCCTATTGTATGATATTATGTATGATATTATGTATGACATTATGTATGACATGATGTATGACTTAATATTGTGATTGATAAAGTTATTTTATTATTATCTAAAATAGTGGTAACGTGAATATGGGACATTATCATATAGTCCATGAGATGCATTGTATGTGATTTATGTGAAAAGTCACAGAAGATGTAAATCACAAGTTCTTTGTAAATTCAGAATTTATAGTTCGTAGTCGGTGATGAAATTGGGCATTTCATCTGCAAAGACTATAACATGTCAACTAAGATGATTTGTCTTGATCATGGAAGTGAAAACTTCTAGTTAATATGTTGATATGTTTTAAGAGTTGAAACATATTGAACTGGACAGATGTGAGATTTATTATTCTTCTAACGACTGTCAAATGAATAATAAATCTCACGACTTCTATTTGCATGAACTCTTAATCCTGAGAGAATAATGGACCTGATCATGAAGTGTAGGTTGCTTTGATATATCAGGAGTGAGACCTGAAGTGACGGTCAAAACCTCAGTATGTTGGGCAGCCACATTTAGTGTTGATGGAACATATATTCTCAATATGGAATTCATAGTCTCTTGATGGAGATATAAAATATTCCCTTGAGATAAGTTTAATGGTTTCAGTTATTCAGAGAGTTAGGCCTAACCACTTTAGTAAGAAATTACTAAAGTATATATATTTATGAAATTGGATTTCATAAATATATAATGAATAACTTTAAAGAATTAAACCGGGTACTTAAGGATAAGATGTAGTAATTTACAAAGTGGCAGTCTATATTTATGACTTTGTGTTACTACGAATATTTTATGAAGGGGTTACGTGTATAATAAAGTCTTGGGATATAATTTATTAATAAGGCCTATAGTGCAATTATATTTATATAGTGGTATTAAATATAATTAATGGTAACTTTGGACTTGTCAAGAGTTGACGGAAAAGCCCAAGGCCCATTGGAGCTAGTGTCTTATTGGTCCCTTTTGGTCCCACTCCAAGCCACACACTAAAGCCCAATTGGAAAGGCCCAATAGGCCAACCCAATTAGATAATCAGTTAGTTATAAAGGGAGAAACATACAGAATTTTTATAAGAGACTTTAGAAAAGAAAAAGAAACGGTGTGTGAGAGAGTGTGAGACACACTTTCATTCTTCCTTTGAAAAACTGATTGAGAGACCACACATCTTGGGCGTAAAGTGGAATTGGAGTGAAGATTAAAAGTGTTCCCAAGTGCTTCTAATCTTTGTTTTGAATTTCTCCACACCAAGGTACGCTATCTTGTTCTTAAATTCTGAAATTTACATTGTGTACATTATCAATCATGAATGAAATAGATCCTAGTTCGTCGCTTCCGCTGTGGGTTTTGTATGAGATACAAAACCAGAATTTTTCCCTCACTTAGTAGTTGCCATTGACTACTTCACCAAATGGGTGGAAGCAAAGGCTTTGGCCACTATCATGGAGAAGAATATCTGAAGTTTTGTATGGAGGAATATTATTTGCAGGTATGGTATTCCGAGGGTGCTAGTTTTGGACAACGAAAAACAATTCAACAACGACGCATTCAGAGACTTTTGTTCCCAGCTAGGGATCAAGAACCACTACTCGTCACCCGCCCACCCGTAGGCCAATGGACAGGTTGAAGTCACGAACCGGTCATTGCTCAAGATTATCAAGACCCGGCTCGAGGGGGCAAAGGGCATATGGCCGGACGAATTACCAAATGTTTTATGGGCGTACAAGACAACGACGAGAACACCGACAGGGGAAACACCGTTTCGATTGGCGTATGGTAATGAGGCCGTCATACCGGAAGAAGTGGGGCTAACAAGCTACCGGGTGGAGAACTACAACAAGAGCAAAAATGACGAAGCCATGCATTTGCAGCTCGATCTTATAGACGAAGTCAGGGTCATAGTGGAGCAGAGACTAGCGCGATACCAGGACCTGATGGTGAAGCATTACAACTCCAAGGTCAGGCATAGGGACTTCCAGGTTGGAGATCTGGTCTTAAGAAGAGTACTCGGCGCTACAAAAGATGCCTCCCAAGGGAAGCTAGGACCTAATTGGGAAGGATCATACAGGATCATTTGATGGCACAGGAAGGGAACGTACTACTTAGAGACACTAGACGGGAAAAAGTTGAGTCATCCATGGAACACGAAGCACCTGAAGAAGTACTACCAGTAGACGAAGGACAAAGACGACAGGAACATTACCCACCTTATTTCCAGTAGATAATTATAGTTTTTATTTCCTACAACTACTTTTAGAGCCAAAAGGCGTTTTTTGTATTTTCTATGAATGATATTCTACCAATCCATTATAATATGAGGAGTTTATTCAAAGCATATGGAATATATTTTGCTCAAAATCTACCAAGTCCATGATGTGGATGGATCATCCCAAGAGGGATAAAAATTTATCAAGTCCACACAGTGGACGGATCATCCAAGATGGATGAAAATCTACCAAGTCCGTGATATGGACGGATCATCCCAAGAGGGATAAAAATTTATCAAGTCCACACAATGGACGGATCATCCAAGAATGATGAAAATCTAGCAAGTCCATGATGTGGACGGATCATCCCAAAAGGGATAAAAATTTATCAAATCCACACAGTGGACGGATCATCTGAGAAGGATGAAAATCTACCAAGTCCATGATGTGGACGGATCATCCCAAAAGGGATAAAAATTTATCAAGTACACACAGTGGACGGATCATCCAAGAAGGTTGAAAATCTACCAAGTCCATGATGTGGACGGATCATCCCAAGAGGAATAAAAATTTATCAAATCCACACAGTGGACAGATCATCCGAGAAGGATGAAAATCTACCAAGGCCATGATGTGGACAGATCATCCCAAGAGGGATAAAAATTTATCAAGTCCACGCAGTGGACGGTTCATCCAAGAATGATGAAAATCTACCAAGTCCATGATGTGGACGGATCATCCCAAAAGGGATAAAAATTTATCAAATCCACACAGTGGACGGATCATCTGAGAAGGATGAAAATCTACCAAGTCCATGATGTGGACGGATCATCCCAAAAGGGATAAAAATTTATCAAGTACACACAGTGGACGGATCATCCAAGAAGGTTGAAAATCTACCAAGTCCATGATGTGGACGGATCATCCCAAGAGGAATAAAAATTTATCAAATCCACACAGTGGACGGATCATCCGAGAAGGATGAAAATCTACCAAGTCCATGATGTGGACGGATCATCCCAAGAGGGATAAAAATTTATCAAGTCCACACAATGGACGGATCATCCAAGAAGGATGAAAATCTACCAAGTCCATGATGTGGACGGATCATCCCAAGAGGGATAAAAATTTATCAAGTCCACGCAGTGGACGGTTCATCTAAGAATGATGAAAATCTACCAAGTCCATGATGTGGACGGATCATCCCAAAAGGGATAAAAATTTATCAAATCCACACAATGGACGGATCATCTGAGAAGGATGAAAATCTACCAAGTCCATGATGTGGACGGATCATCCCAAAAGGGATAAAAATTTATCAAGTACACACAGTGGACGGATCATCCAAGAAGGTTGAAAATCTACCAAGTCCATGATGTGGACGGATCATCCTAAGAGGGATAAAAATTTATCAAATCCACACAGTGGACGGATCATCCGAGAAGGATGAAAATCTACCAAGTCCATGATGTGGACGGATCATCCCAAGAGTGATAAAAATTTATCAAATCCACACAGTGGACGGATCATCCGAGAAGGATGAAAATCTACCAAGTCCACAAAGTGGACGGATCATCCCAAGTGGGATAAAATTCGCAAAATCCACACAGTGGACGGATCACCCCGAAGGAAAAAACAAAGAAAAGTGTTTCTATTATGGTGAAAAAGGGCATTGGAAGAGGAATTGCCCAATTTTCAAAGCTGCCAAGAATAAGGGCATGAAAAGTTCTTTTCTTTTTTTGAAATATATTTAGTACAGAATCCCACAGATTCCTAGTGTGTGGATTCAGGTTGTACTAATCATATGTGCAATTCTTTGTAGGGGTTCCAGGAGACCAAAAAGTTGAATGAGGGAGAACTATTTCTTACTATTTCTTTGTAGGGGTTCTAGGAATATTGTGGATGGTCTTTATATTTAAACTCTAGATAAGCATGAATTATACAATTCTGAATTAGATGATAACTCTCATGTAAAATCATTAACGAGAAAGTTTCCTTCTACTAATGATGCATATCTTTGGCACTAGCATTTAGGTCATATTAATCCAAAAAAAAATTCAAAGACTGAACAAAGATGGACTCTTAGAGCCATTGGACTTTGATGGATTTTCAGTTTGTGAATCTTGTTTGGTGGGAAAAATGACCAAACGACCTTTTAATCCAAAAGGTAGAAGAGCCCAAGAATTGCTTGAATTAGTTCATATAGATGTATGTGGTCCTATGTCAACCCAAGCAAAAGGAGGTTATGAGTAATTCATCACTTTTACGAATGATTACTCAAGATATGGTTATGTGTACCTAATGAGACGGAAGTACGAAACCTTTGAAAAGTTCAAAGAGTTTAGGGCTGAAGTTGAGAATCAATTGGGTAAATGCATAAAGGCCATTCGATCTAATTGAGGTGGCGAATACCTTCTTGGGGATTTCAAGGATTACCTAATTCAGAATGGGATTGTATCCCAATTGACTGCCCCTAGAACTTCAGCTCCCTTGGGTACTCATTGAATCAGATTCCTTGACGGCCATCCAAGCAATCCAAGATAAAGCCACAGACAGCAGCTTTGGGCACATCATCTAAGGAATACTCCAAGCTAGTGACTCCTTTGAGACCTGCCTTTTCAAGCATGTAAGCAGAAAGTTCAATTCAGTGGCTCATGAGCTTGCCCAACATGCCAGGAGAACGTGAACGCAACACCTATGGGAAGGAGTTATGCCTCCTTTTGTAGCTCCTTTTATTCACTATGATATGTTGTACTGTGTTTCTCTCGGCCTGTTATTACAGGTCTCTGTATGCTTTCCGTTATGGTTTAATATAAGCCTTTCCTTTTCAAAAAAAAAAAACTTTACCAATTTCTTTTTGGGGGTATGCCTTAGATACAACAATACATCTTTTAAATTTAGTTCCATCCAAATCTGTTCCTAAAACACCCATGGAATTGTGGAGTGGGCGTAAGCCTAGTATGAGATATCTCCACATTTGAGCACATGTGCTAAACGGGAATCCTGATATGTTGGAACCAAAAACAGAAGTATGTTTGCTTGTGGGTTATTCAAAAGAAACTAGGGGTTATTTATCCTATAGTCGTAATGATAACAAAGTTTTTGTTAGTACAAATGCTAAATTTTTAGAAAATGACTATATTAATAATTTTACTCCTAGAAGTAGAGTTGTTTTGGCTGAAATGAATGAACTTGTAGTTGAACAACCAATGGATGAAACTAGGGATGATGTGGCTGTATTGGATACACCGCAAGATGCTACTTATGCAATGTCTAGTACACAGGTGCCTCATCGTAGTGGGAAGAATGTAAGGCCACCTATAAGATTTATAGGTCTAGAATAAACTTATGAAGCTATCTCAGAAGAGGCTGAAACTGATCCTTACACTTATGATGAAGCAATGAATGATAGAGACCCCAATCATTGGGTCCAAGCAATGAAATCTGAATTAGATTCAATGTATTCCAATCATGTATGAGATCTTGTAACGGCGCCTAATGGCATTAAACCTATTGGTTGCAAATGAGTTTACAAAAGGAAGAGGGGGATAGATGGATAGTTTGAAACCTTTAAAGTAAGACTAGTGGCAAAAAGGTATACACAAAAAGAAGGTATTGATTATGATGAAACCTTTTCACAAGTAGCAATGCTTAAATCTATCAGAATTCTCTTATCCACTGTTGTTCATTATGATTATAAGATTTGTCAAATGGATGTCAAGACTGCATTCCTTAATGGCAATCTTCAAGAAGAAATATACATGATGCAACCTGAAGGTTTCATAGCAAATAACCAAGAGCATATGGTATGCAAGTTGAAAATGTCCATTTATGGACTTAAGCAAGCATCTAGGTTATGGAACATCAGATTTGATCAAGCAATCAGGTCATTTGGTTTAGAGCAAAATCTAGATGAACTATGTGTGTACAAGAGACATTAAGATAAAGTAGTAATGTTCCTAGTGCTTTATGTTGATGATATTCTACTCATTGGAAATAATGTAGGGGTAATGTCATCAGTAAAGGTTTTGTTGTCAAGCCAATTTGATAGGAAGGACTTGGGTGAAGCTAACTATATTCTAGGGACCAAGCTTTGGCGAGATCGAAAGAATAGGATGTTAGGTTTATCACAAGCTGGATATATATATAAGGTTCTAGAACGGTTTAGCATGAAAAACTCCAAGAAATGATTACTTCCTTTTAGACATGGAGTTTCTCTGTTTGATGACCAAAGGCCTAAGGCTCTTGAGGAAGAAAATATAATTGGACAGATTCCTTATGCTTCTATGGTGGGAAGTCTCATGTATGCCATGCTTTGTACTAGGCCGGATATTTGTTATTCAGTTGGCATGGTCAGCCGATATCAATCAAATCCAAGACTTAAACATTGGCAAGCCGTAAAGCATATTCTCAAGTATCTAAGGAGAACAAGAAATTATATGCTTGTTTACCATAGTGAGGATTTGATTGCCATTGGTTATACAGATTTAGATTTTCAGTCAGATCTTGATTTCAAAAAGTCCACTTCAGGTTGTGTTTTCACCTTGGGAGGTGGAGCCATAAGTTGGAGGAGTGTTAAACAATCTTGTATTGCCGAATCCACCATGGAAGCTGAATATGTTGCTGCTTGTGAAGCAGTAAAGGAAACTGTTTGGCCCAAGAAATTCCTTTCCGATCTTGGTGTTGTGAGAATTGAGCAAGTTCCTATCACATTGTTCTATGAAAATAGTGGAGCGATTACACAATCCAAGGATCGAAGGAATCATAAGAAAGGAAAGCACATAGAGAGAAAATATCACATCATTCGAGACATTGTTGCTTGTGGCGATGTAGAAGTAGCAAAAATTGATAGTGCAAAGAATCTAGCAGATCCCTTTACGAAAGCCTTACCCTAAAAGACTTTTGAGTCACATTTGGAGGGAATGAGAGTTAAATTAGTGCACAATAGTCTTTAGGGCAAGTGGGAGATTGTTAGGATGTATGCCCTTAAATTCTATTGCATGATGCTATGAATGAAATTATGTATGACTTAATGTTATGATTAATAAAGTTGTTTTATTATTATCTAAAAATAATGCTAACATGAATATTGAGACATTATCATATAGTCCATGAGATGCATAGTATGTGATCTATGTAATTTCTTCATAGAGAATATAGATCACTAGTTCTTTGCAAACTCATAATTTTAGTTCGTAGTCGGTGATGAAATTGGGCATTTCATCTGCGAAGACAATAACATATCAACTAAGATGATTTGTCTTGATCATGGAAATGAAGATTTCTAGTTGGTATGTTGATATGTTTTAAGAGTTAAGACATATTGAACTGGACCACTATGAGATTTATTATTCTCCTAATGGCTGTCAAATTAATAATAAATCTCATGACTTATATTTACATGAATTCTTAATCCTGAGAGAATAATGAACCTGATCATGAGATGCAGGTTGCTTTGATATATCAGGGTTGAGATCTAAAGCCAATTATCAAAACCTCAGTATGTTGGATAGCCACATTTAGTGTTGATGGAACATATATTGTCAAGATGAAATTCATAGTTTCTTAACGGAGATATAAAATATTCCCGTGAGATAAGTTTAATGGGTTTAATTATTCAGTGTGTTAGGCCTAACCACTTTAGTAAGGAGTTACTAAAGTATATATTTATGAAATTGGATTTCAAAAATATATGATGAATAACATTAAAGGATTAAACTAGGTACTCAAGAAATTAAGATGTAGTCATTTACAAAGTGGCAGTTTACATTCATGATTTTGTATTACTACGAATATTTTATGAAGGGGTTACATGTATGATAAAGTCTTGGAATATATTTTATAAATAAGGCCTAGAGTGTAACTATATTTATATAGTGGTATTAAATATAGTTAATGGTAACTTTGGACATGTCAAAAGTTGATAGAAATGCCCAAGGCCCATTGGAGCTAGTGTCGTATTGGTCTCTTTTGGTCCCACTCCAAGCCACATACTAAATCCCAATTGGA
>NC_134017.1:35170135-35255135 GCF_040712315.1 Castanea sativa
GTGTCCTGCCTATCCATCTGATCCCGAATATCATTAAACACTACGTTCATGCGTTCAAATGGTTGTTGCATAGCCTGCAAAATGATGGACGACTCCTCCCCTCCTTCCCTATTTGATGTTTCACACCTGGAAGACATACTTTTAAAACAACAGAGAATTGTTAGAAATAATTCCTCACAACACTCCCTCACGTGTTTGCACTCAAATTATGTCACTCCCACTCATGTTTCACTCTTAAATTGGCTTTTCCCGATATTAGTCTCACACTCTCTTGCCTTTTTCCACTCGTAGCTTCCTCTTTTCAGTTCTGCATTAAACTAATAAACTTGATCAAGAAATTAAACTTTGTAGTGTTTAAACAAATACCAACGGTAAGAAAATATGACAGTGACACTAAATCAAAGGAAGAGGACAAAAGAAAACGATATTCTGGTCTGAGAGAATTGAAACTACAAACAATTTTATTTATTTATTTTTTTTTGGGGAGATGGGTGCACGATTTTAGCCTAGTGCACTTCAACAAAAAAAATAAATAAATAAGAACGATGAATGAAGAACACAAAAGAAATAGGATAGGATGATAACAGGAAACAAAAAAAATAAAGGGATAGAGAACTGATTTTAGAGCCTGTGCTCTGATACCAAATGATGCGAACCTCAATCGACACGCTTTGAGACCCAACAAAAATATTGGAATATTTACCCAGGAAAGCTAAAATTCAGATTTATGATAGAAACCCTGACCCAGCGTTTATAATTAAAACGCGAACCAAAGGTATAAGTTGACCTTGACCCAATGATTATAAAGAATCACGAACCAAAGGTATAAAGTTTGAACGCCACAAGGAAGAATCCTTGATAAGTTCACAGTTCTTGAAGAACCAAAAGAGAGCAAAGCCTCACCTTTTCTGATTTTTATTCAATAATATTATGAAAAACGTTTACAAACTTCAGAGCCTATTTAAGAGCTCCATAAAACTTGACAGACAAGAAAATATATTCTAAAATAACTCCTAATTGATACCTTACCATATCAGGAATCAAATTTGACCTAAAAAACATT
The DNA here is from genome assembly GCF_040712315.1 of Castanea sativa. Lineage (NCBI taxonomy): Eukaryota > Viridiplantae > Streptophyta > Magnoliopsida > Fagales > Fagaceae > Castanea > Castanea sativa. The sequence goes on from NC_134017.1 coordinate 35,171,199, forward strand.
AAATGCACCTTAAAAAAAAAGGAAAAAAGCTAAAAAACGTTCTAAATAATAAAACCTTAATTAAAAGTTGATTTGGTCTGAAATTAGCAGATCCAAAATAGGAAAAAATCTCCATTAACTGATATAGAGCGGGAAAGTCAATCAACCATTAATTCCCGCCATAAACCACTCACAATTAAGCCAGATCAGTCCTAAATAGATTGAATTAAATTTATTACGCTTTCATCTTCATTTGGGCCAAGCTTGGAATGTCCTGCCTTAAAATCAGCTCAAATCTCTTGAATCAGCCCATTAAGTGCTTCTTTGATCTTCTTGGATCTTGCTTTTGTAATAGGCCCAACTGGAACATGCAATGGATCCTTGAATGCTTGTTGATTCTCATCATAGTGTGTGTGTGTGTGTGTGTGTGTGTGTATGTTTTGGATCTAAATGCTTGACATTTTTTATTAAGAGATGTTTTTGAGAGCTAAAATTATTGTTTGAAAAAATATTTTTAAGCAATCTTTATAGCTTCTCGATAGCTTCTCAATTCATCGAGAAAGCTTTTGTCTGCTCGATAAATTCTCGATAGCTGTTCAATCCATCAAGGTTGGCTTCTGCTCGATAGTTGCTCGACACCTCTCGATCCATTGAGATCCTCTTGCATGCATTGTTTTAACATGTTTTGGATCTTTTCTTTTATCTTGTCATCCATAGTATATTGTTTCATTACATTCATGCATTTATATGGATTCTTTGTCCCCTTGATCATCTTTGATCATCATTATGTTTCTCAGGTGAGGATTTGTAGCTTCTTGTACCCTTTGTTAATAATGACAAAAAGGGGGAGAAATTGTGGGAAAATTGTGGTTTCCTTTTAAGATTCTACAAGTTAGGGGGAGAAATACTCTTGTAAGGGGGAGTTTTGTTTCATCTTGTTAGGGGGAGTGTTTACCTCCTTATTATTGTAGGAGCCTCTTTTAGCTTCTTCTTCTTGTACACCGGTCTTGTGACCATGTTTATATATATATATATATGTGTGTGTGTGTGTGTGTGTGTGTGTGTGTGTGTGATGATGTATGTTTTTTTTTCACCTATCTCTTCATGTGTTGTTTCTTTTCTTTCTTTATGCGCATGCTTCTTATTAATTGTATGCAATCATTTATTTTTGTCTCACACTAAGATGCCTTGATGAGTTTTGTTTATAGTATTTCAGAAATACAGGTTGTCAAAGTTTTCTTGTCATGAACTCTCTTCTTGCAAAGTTTTTCAAGAGTTTGTGTTAGGATAGATTTTATTGTATTCAACAAGTGAGTATGAGTTGAGTGATTTATGACTTCTCTCATATGATCATTTGTTTGTTGTGGTTTTCTCACGGATTGCCAAAGGGGGAGATTGTTAGGACATATGTGATTCATGTTAGGAACATATGTCAACATTTTATGTAATTCGCTAATCCTTTGACAAAACGCACTTTACTTGTATTTGGGTAGATTTAGGATGTGCCTAATGATGGAAATATGCATGGTTGTATCACATACAAAACATACGTAGCGGAAAAAAATAACGAATCTACTTCATTCATAAAATTTAACATGTACTATATAAGTTTCCAAATTTGAGAACAAGAGAGTGTACCTTGGTGCAATGAATTTCAAAACCGAAGATTAGAAGCACTTGGGAACACTTTCAATCTTCACTCCAATTTCACTAATGCCCAAGATGTGTGGTCTCTCAATTAGTTCCAAAGGGAGAATGTCAAAAAGTGTCTAACACTTCTTACACCACTTCGCAATAGTGTTCTTCCAAATCTCTTACAGAAAATTCGGTATGTTTCTCTCTTTGTATCTAACTGATTATCTAATTGGGCTAGCCTTTTGGGCCTTTTCAATTGGTCTTAAGTGTGTGGCTTGGAGTGGGACCAAAAGGGACCAACAAGACACTAGCTTCAATGGGCCTTGGGCTTTTCTGTCAACTCTTAACAAGTCCAAAGTTACCATTAACTATATTTAATACCACAATATAAATATAGTTGCACTTTAGGCGTTATTTATAAATTATATCCCAAGACTTTATCGTACATGCAACCCCTTCATAAAATATTCGTAGTAACACAAAGTCATGAATGTAGACTGTCACTTTGTAAATTACTACATCTTATCCTTGAGTACCTGGTTTAATCCTTTAAATTATTCATCATATATTTATGAAATCTAATTCCATAAATATATACTTTAGTAACTACTTACTAAAGTGATTAGGCCTAACTCTTTGAATAGCAAACCCATTAAACTTATCTCAAGGGAATATTTTGTATCTCCGTTAAGAGACTATGAATTCCATCTTGAGAATATATATTCCGTCAACACTAAATGTGGTTGTCCAACATACTGAGGTTTTGACCGTAACTTTAGATCTCACTCCTGATATGTCAAAACAACATACACTTCATAATCAAGTCCATTATTCTCTCAAGATTAAGAATTCATGAAAATATAAGTCGTGAGTTTATTATTCATTTGACAGTCGTTAGGAGAATAATAAATCTCATAGCGTTCCAATTCAATATGTTTTAACTCTTAAAACATATCAACATACCACATAGAAATCTCCATTTCCATGATCAAGACAAATCATCTTAGTTGATATGTTATAGTTTTCACAGATGAAATGTCCAATTTCATCACTGACTATGAACTACATTTTCAGTTTACAAGGAACTTGTGATTTACATCTTCTGTGACTAAATCACATAAATCACATACAATGAATCTCATGGACTATATGATAATGTCCCAATATTCATGTTACCATTATTTTAGATAAAATAAAACAACTTTATTAATCACAACATTAAGTCATACATAATAACATGCATTGCATCATACAATAGGATTTAAGGGCACACATACTAACAATCTCCCACTTGCCCTAAAGACTATTGTGCACTAATCTAACTCCCATCTCCTCCAAATGTGACTCAAAAGTACTTTGGGGCAAGGCTTTGGTAAAGGGATCTGCTGAATTCTTTGCACCATCAATCTTTGCTACTGCCACTTCTCCACGAGCAACAATGTCTCGAATGATGTGATACTTCCTTTCAATGTGCTTTCCTTTCTTGTGATTCCTTGGATCCTTGGATTGTGCAACCGCTCCACTATTGTCGCAGGACAATGTAATAGGAACTTGCTCAATTCTCACAAGTAGCAACATATTCGGCTTCCATGGTGGAGTCGGCAATACAAGATTTCTTAACACTCCTTCAACTTATGGCTCCACCTCCTAAGGTGAAAACACAACCCGACATGGATTTTCTAAAATCTAGATCTGACTGAAAATTTGAATCTGTATAGCCAATGGGAATCAAATCCTCACAATGGTAAACAAGCATAGAATCTCTCGTTCTCCGTAGATACTTGAAAATATGCTTTACAGCTTACCAATGCTTAGGTCCTGGATTTGATTAATATCGGCTGACCATGCCAACTGAATAACAAATATCCGGCCTAGTACAAAGCATGGCATACATGAGACTTCCCAAAGCAGAAGCATAGGGAACTTGTCTCATCATATTTTCTTCCACTTGAGTCTTAGGCCTTTGGTCATCAGACAAAGGAACTCCATGTCTAAAAGGAAGTAATCCTTTCTTGGAGTTTTGCATGCTAAACCGTTCTAGAACCTTATCTATATATCCAGCTTGTGACAAGCCTAAGATCTTATTCTTTCGATCTCGCCAAAGCTTGATTCCTAGAATATAGTTAGCTTTGCCTAAGTCCTTCATATCAAGTTGGCTTGACAACCAAACTTTTACATATGACATTACTCCTACATCATTTTCAATGAGTAGAATGTCATCAACATAAAGCACTAGGAACATTACTACTTTATCTTGATGTCTTTTGTACACACATGGTTCATCAAGATTTTTTTTCAAAACCAATGATTTGATTGCTTGATCAAATTTGATGTTCCATGACCTAGATACTTGCTTAAATCCATAAATGAACTTTTTCAACTTACATACCATATGCTCTTGGTTCTTTGCTATGAAACCTTCTGGTTGCAACATGTAGATTTCTTTTTCAAGATTGCCATTATGAAATGCAGTCTTGACATCTATTTGCCAAATCTCATAATCATAATGAGTAGCAATGGATAAGAGAATTCTGATAGAATTAAGCATGGCTACTGGCAAAAAAGTTTCATCATAGTCAATGCCTTCTTTTTGTGTATACCCTTTCGCCACTAGTCTTACTTTAAAGGTTTCAACATTTCCATCTGTCCCTCTATTCCTCTTGTAAACCCATTTGCAACCAACAGGTTTAATGCCATTAGGCGCCTCTACAAGATCCCATACATCATTGGAATACATAAAATCCGATTCAGATTTCATAGCTTGGACCCAATGATAAGCATCTATATCATTTATTGCCTCTTCATAAGTGTAGGGATCCGATTCAGCCTCTTTTGAGATAGCTTCATAAGTTTCTCCCAAACCTATAAATCTCACAAGAGGCGGAACAACTCTCTCACTACGACGAGGCACCTGTGTACTAGACATCTCATGAGTAGTATCTTGTGGTGTATCTAATACAACCACATCATCCCTAGTTTCATCCATTGGTTGTTCAACTACAGGTTCATCTATTTCAGCTAAAACAACTTTACTCCTAGGATTAAAGTTATTCATATAATCATCCTCCAAGAATTTGGCATGAGTGCTAACAAACACTTTGTCATCCTTATGATTATAGAATAAATAACCCCTGGTTTCCTTTGAATACCCTAAAAACATGCATACTTCCGTTTTAGCTTTTAACTTAGCAGACTTCCCATTCAACACATGTGCTGGACATCCCCAAATGTGAAGATACTTCATACTAGGCTTGTGCCCACTCCACGATTCCTTGGGTGTGTTAGGAACAAATTTTGATGGAACCAAATTCAAAATATGCATAGCAGTTTTTAGTGCATATCCCCAAAAGGAAATCGTTAAAGTTGAATAACTCATCATGGACCTAACCATTTCCAAAAGAGTCATACTCCTTCTCTCCGCTACACCATTTTGTTGAGGAGTTTCAGGTGCAGTTAATTGGGTTAAAATCCCATTTTTAATTAGATAATCCGTGAAATCCCCAAGTGTTAGGATTTGTGCCTTTAAATCCTATTGTATGATGCTATATGCTATGTATGATATTAAGTATGACATTATGTATGACTTAATATTGTGTTTAATAAAGTTGTTTTATTATTATCTAAAATAATGATAACATGAATATGGGACATTATCATATAGTCCATGAGATACATAGTATGTGATTTAGTCACAAAAGATATAAGTCACAAGTTCTTTGTAAACTTAGAATTTTAGTTCATAGTCGGTGATGAAATTAGGCGTTTCATTTGCGAAGACTATACGTATCAACTAAGATAATTTGTCTTGATCATGGAAATGGAGATTTCTAGTTGATATGTTGATATGTTTTAAGAGTTAAGACATATTGAATTGGACCGCTGTGAGATTTATTATTCTCCTAATGATTGTCAATTGAATAATAAATCTCACGATTTCTATTTACATGAACTCTTAATCCTGAGAGAATAATGGACCTGATCATGAAATGTAGGTTGCTTTGATATATCAGGAGTGAGATCTAAAGTTATGGTCAAAACCTCAGTATGTTGGGCAGCCACATTTAGTATTGATGGAACATATATTCTCAAGATAGAATTCATAGTCTCTTAACGGAGATATAAAATATTCCATTGAGATAACTTTAATGGGTTCAGTTATTTAAAGAGTTAGGCCAAACCACTTTGGTAAGAAGTTACTAAAGTATATATTTATGAAATTAGATTTCATAAATATATGTTGAATAACTTTAAAGGATTAAACCGGGTACTCAAGGAATTAAGATGTAGTAATCTACAAAGTTGCAGTCTTCTTTCATGACTTTGTATTACTACAAATATTTTATGAAGGGGTTGCATTTATAATGATATAATTTATAGATAGGCCTAGAGTGCAATTATATTTATATAGTGGTATTAAATATAATTAATGGTAACTTTGGACTTGTCAAGAGTTGACAGAATAGCCCAAGACCCATTGGAGCTAGTGTCTAATTGGTCCCTTTTAGTTCCACTCCAAGTCACACACTAAAGCCCAATTGAAAATGCCCAAAAGGTCAACCCAATTAGATAATCAGTTAGATACAAATGGAGAAACCTACAGAATTTTCTATAGAGAGAGAACATTAAGAACACTATTGTGAAGTGGTGTAAAGAAGTGTCAAACACTTTGACATTCTCCTTTTTGAACTGATTGAGAGACTACACATCTTGGGTGTAACAAGAAATTGGAGTGAAGATTAAAAGTATTCCTGAGTACTTCAATCTTTGGTTTTGAATTTCACCGCACCAAGGTACGATCTCTTGTTCTAAAATTCTGAAATTTACATAGAACATTTTATCAATTACAAATGAAGTAGATCCGTTAATTTTCCGCTGCGTATATGCATATTTCCATCACCAAGAAGGTATTCGCCACCTCGATCAGATCGAATGGCCTTTATGCGTTTGCCTAATTGATTCTCAGCCCTAAACTCTTTGAACTTTTCAAAGGCTTCAGACTTCCGTCTCATTAGGTACACATAACCATATCTTGAGTAATCAGCCGTGAAAGTGATGAAGTACTCATAACCTCCTTTTGCTTTGGTTGACATACGACCTCATACATCTGTATGAACTAATTCAAGCAACTCTTGGGCTCTTCTACCTTTTACATTAAAAGGTTATTTGGTCATTTTACCTTCAAAACAAGATTCACAAATTGGAAATTCATTAAAGTCCATGGGCTGTAAAAGTCCATCTTTGATTAGTTTTTGAATCCTATTTGAATTAATATGACCCAAACGCAAGTGCCAAAGATATTCATCATTAGAAGGAAACTTTCTTTTTAATGATTTTACATGAGAGTTACTATCTAATTCAGAATTGTATAATTCATGCTTATCAAGAGTTAAAATATAAAGACTATCCACAATATTTCCAAAACAGATAAACATTTTATCATTCTTTATTAAAATATTGTCTTTCAGGATAATACAATACCCATGTTTACATAAGTAAGTTGCAGAAATTAAATTCCTACGAACATTAGGTACATACAGACAGTCTTCCAACATCAAAACTCTAGAACTAAAACATAAATTAAACACTCTAACAGATACAACTAGAACTCTACTCCCATCCGCTAAGGTAAGAAACAATTCTCCTTCATTCAGTTTTCTGGTCTCCTAGTACCCTTGCAAAGAATTGCAGATATGATTAGTACAACCTGAATTCACACACCAGGAATCCGTGGGATTCTATACCAAATATATTTCAAGAAGAAAAAAACTTTTCATACCCTTATTCTTGGCAGCTTTAAAACTTGGACAATTCCTCTTTCAATGTCCTTTCTCACCATAATGGAAACACTTTCTTTTGGGCTTCTTTCCCTTATTGGTAACTCCCAAGGCAATTTGTTTACCCTCTTGCTTAGTGAAGTCCTTCTTCTTCTTCTTCTTCTTCTTCTTCTTCTTCTTCTTACCCTTGCCTTTCGACTTAGGTTGAGAAGTAGAAGCTTCGCCAACATTGGCTTCAACACTAGAAGTACCAATGATGCCTTCCTCTGCTACCAATTCATTCATCAATTCAGACAAAGAATAAACCTTTTTATTTATATTATAATTCAGTTTGAATTCCTTGAATGATTCCGGTAGTGACTGGAGTATCATATCTGTTGAAAAAATGCATGGAAAATACGTATTTGTATCTCATGCAAACATGCGTAGAAGAAAACTAAACGGATCTACTTTATTCATAAGTGATACCATGTACTACATAAGTTTCAGAATTAGAGAACAAGAAAGCGTACCTTGAAGTGGTGAAATTCAAAACTGAAGATCAGAAGCACTTAGGAACACTTTTAATCTTCACTCCAATTCCAATTAATGCCCAAGATGTGTGGTCTCTCAATCAGTTTTTATCAAAGAGAGAATAGGAGAGTGTCCAACACTCACATACAAACTATTTCATTCCTTGTATGAAAACACTTATGAAAAGGTCTCATGAAAACCTTAATGAAATCTTTATGTTTCTCTTCTTATATATAACTAATTATCTAATTGGGCTAGCCTTTTGGACCATTCCAATTAGGCTCTTGTGTGTGGCTTGGAGTGGGACCAAAAGGGACCAATAAGACACTAGCTCCAATGGGCCTTGGGCTTTTCTATCCACTCTTGACAAGTCCAAAGTTACCATTAACTATATTTAATACCACTATATAAATATAGTTGCACTCTAGGCCTTATCTATAAATTATATCCCAAGATTTTATTATATATGCAACCCCTTCATAAAAAATTTATAATAATATAAAGTCATGAATGTAGACTTCCACTTTGTAATCTTATCCTTGAGTACCCGGTTTAATCCTTTATGTTATTCATTAGAAATTTATGAAATCAAATTTCATAAATATATACTTTAGTAACTCCTTACTAAAGTGGTTGTGCCCAACTCTTTGAATAACCAAACCCATTAAACTTATCTCAAGGGAATATTTTGTATCTCCATTAAGAGACTATGAATTCCATCTTAAGAATATATGTTCCATCAACACTAAATGTGGCTGCCCAACATACTGAGCTTTTGACCGTAACTAACAGATCTCACTCCTGATATATCAAAGCAACCTACATGTCATGATCAGGTCCATTATTCTCTCAGGATTAAGAGTTCATGTAAATAGAAGTTGTGAGATTTATTATTCATTTGACAGTTGTTAGGAGAATAATAAATCTCACAGCGGTCCAGTTCAATATGTCTTAACTCTTAAAACTTATCAACATACTAACTAGAAATCCTCATTTCCATGATCAAGACAAATCATCTTAGTTGATATGTTATAGTCTTCGTTGATGAAACACCCAATTTCATCACCGACTACGAACTACATTTTTGAGTTTACAAGGAACTTGTGATTTACATCTTCTGTGACTAAAACTCATAAATCACATACAATGCATCTCATGGACTAAGATAATGTCCCATTAGTTCATTTTATAAATATTCTCATATAATTAAACAATTTAATTATTAATGACATGCCAATAAATTGGATTTGAGGGCATAAATCCCAACAATCTCCCACTTGCCCTCAAAGACAATTTATAATATATCCGACACTTATCTCCCTTTAGAGTAATTCATAATCACTCTAAGGCAAGGTTTTGAAACAAGTTTCAGTCAGATTTATTACATAAATGATCTTTTCTATTACTATTTCTCATGTACTCATATCTCTCTAATGAGAAGATACTATTTACACTTAATGTGTATCTTCACCACCTAGAGTGAACACATATCTTGAAGTCCAACTTCATAATGTGTATCTTCACCACCTAGGATGAACACATATCTTGAAGTCCAACTTCATGTATCACAATCAAACTACAAGTCAGTATCTGTACATCCAGTATCTATCAAAACCTCACTTCTGTAGACAAGCATATAATCCCTCATATTCCTAAGATATTTGAGAATATACTTTACTCCCACTAAAATAAGTGATATTTGATTCAATTGATATTTGCTTACTATGCCCACTGCAAAATAGATATTTAGTCTAGCATGTAGCATAACATAAAGACTTCCTATCGATTACTATAAGGAACCGTCTTAATATGCTCTTCCTTTTATATGTCTTAGGACCATAATCCTATATAAAGGAACTTCAAACTTAGAATGAAAGAATCCTTTCTTGAAGTATTACATGTTATAATTGGCTAGAATCTAATCTATTTAAGCAGTTTGAGATAGACCCAACATCCTAAATTCTGAATTTTAACAAAATTTAATTCCTAGGATGTGACCAGTCTTTCCTAAGTACTTTATATCAAACTGGACTAGACAACTAAAAAATCCATTAATGACAATATCTCTACATCATTCTAAATGATTAGAATGTCATCAACATACATTAAGAAATTTATTATTCTATATAGCTTTTACACAGATAAGGCCTTTTAATACTTGATCCAAATCAAACAATTTGATTTCTTGATCAAAAATGATATTTTATGATTTAAATGCTCGCTTTAGTCCATAAATGGAATTTAAGCAACTTGCAAACTAAACACTATTGGTTCTTTGCTATGTTCAAATCTAGTTACATCATATAGATGTCTTTCTCAAGATTGCTACTAAAAGAAGCTTTCTTGACATCCATTGCCATATTTCATCCAAATGAAATATAATGGATAAGAAAATCTAGATAGTGTCAAACTTGACTATTGGTGAAAAAATCTTTTCGTAGTCGACCCATTTCTTTCTGAATAAATCTTTTCGCCATTAGTCTTGACTTTGAAGGTTTGCACCTCCAATTCTATCAATCTCATTTTCTTGTAGACCAATTTGAGAACAATAGGCTTAATGCCATTAGGCGCCTCTACAAGTTCTAGACTTTAAATAGAATCTAATTCTATTTACATAACCTTAATCCAATAATCCATATTCATATCATCTATTGCCTCTACGTAGGACTGAGGATCAAAATTCATATCCTTGTGGAATTACTTCAAAAGTCTATACCAAAAGTATGAATTTATTTGATAATTAACAATCCTCCCACTACAATATTGTACCGGTGTACTAGCTATATATTTAGAATAATCTCTTGTGGTGTATCTAATACAACCATCTCATTTCTAAATGTATTTCATAGTTGTCTTACCACAAATTCTGACATTTATGTTCTAGAACGATTCTTCGTTTTGCTTTAAGATTATTCACATAGTCATCATCAAGAAACTTTGTATTTGTACTCTACAAACACCTTTTCTTCTTTATGACTACCAAAATAATCTTCTGCAATCCCTTTTGGATACCCAACATAAACACACATTTTTCTATCTTTTGATTTCAATTTGTTAGACTTCCTTTCTAGCACAAGTGCTGGACATCCCCAAAAGTGGAAGTGTCATATACTAGGTTTTCACTCAATTCACAATTTGACAAATGTCCTAGGAAAAAACTTTTGAAAACAGATTTATAAAATGTATAGTAATAATTGCAGTATATCTCCAAAAGATATAAGCAAATGGAAATACTTATCATGTACTTTACTATTTCTAAAAGAGTCTTATTCCTCCTTCATGTATGCACTCACTTAAAGAAGTCATTGAAACTACATTCCTTTACAATAAAGCAACCCTAGATCATATTATCCTCTAAATAGAATTCATAGATTGAGAATATAACAAAATAATGGTTCTAAAAACCCATCTTTCACCAATCTTGAATATCATTTAGATTAATAAGATCTAGACATAAGTGCTAAAACATACATTGCTAAAGGATGAAAACTTTCTCTTGAAAAGTAAAACATGTAAATTTCCATCTAGAAAATAGTCATGGACAATGCTTAGCTTTACCAAAACCGAAAACGCTTTCTTTTTGGTCATGCTTATGAGTCTAATCTCTTTTTTGGCAACTACTAGGACAACTATCTTATCCAACTGTTTGGTATTATAATTTCTTTTCTTACCACACTTACCTTTCGATCTAGGCTAAGAATTTGAATTAAATTATATTGATCCTAGCCTTAGCTTTTAGGATGTCTTCCTTTGCATAGAACTCACTCAACAATTCAGATAGTATAAAGGAAAATCATTTTCAAAACAATCTGAATTGATCAAATGATTCTAACAAGGACTAGTGGATCATATCCATATGAGATTAGCATTTAATCTTTACATCCAAGAATTCCAATTCATTTTAAAAATAAAATATTTTCATAAAATGATATAGAATTGGAACTCCTTAAGCTTTTCTTGGCACTTAATATGACTTATATTGAATATCGTCTAGTAGCACGATATTTCATACCAAAACATCTCATTTAGGCTTAATATTAATTCTAAATATAGTACTAACTCCTGCATCTCATGCTGTAGTACAATTGAGATAGAAGCCAATGTTATATTCCAGCATTTCAATGGAGACTATGATCATATCATAAGCTATCTTCCATCAATGCATTATGTATAGGAAATTATGACAATGCTAAATCGAAACATATTTATGTACTTCAGCTCCTTTAAGCACTATGTCCAAAATTATTTCTTAGTTAATGTGATTCATTTAAAATAGTAGCTTGAGAACAAAATTTATGACAACTTTATTTTGAGACTATGAACATAATTGCAGGGACATTATATTTTGCATCCATAACCATATAGTATGGAACCCAAAAAACATACTATACTAGGTGCAACGACAACCTAATCTCACAATTAATATTCCTCGGAAGTGAGGTCATACCAATCACCATGATCAGGCGAGAATTATTCTCATTATTAATGCTATCATGTTAACTCTTACCAAACAAAAATAATTTGCCACTTTTCCTTTAGCCTCTAAGTAATAATGACATAACTCCTATGGGAGGTTAACATTACACTTAGTTTAGTGTACACCATTATTTAGAATCATGTGTAGCCACATTTCATCTCCCTTTATAGTTTTAAACTTGTAGTACCATGAAGCAAAACACCCTCCTTTGAGATTGTGAGGCATATAGGCCAAGACGAGGTGCTTACCCCACACTACTATGAATCGATAATGGAGGCCGTGAGATCCAACCCTTGTATCTCTCTCCCACTAGAAATTTTAAAAAAAGTGGATTGTTCTAAAAACATTGTGATCCAATCACAATTTTAACCCTACACATCAAATGTATTTAATTGTTTAAATTCGATATGATGTTACTAAGTCACATCACTATAGCATAACAAACTTTCGCTCAATCACAAAGAAGTTTGACCTTGTAATCTGTGAAGTAAATACACTCTGCATGGAATGCAAGACTCGAAATCAAGACAAGGTATCTATTCACATTACAATAAACTTGAAAAAAGGGTTATTTAAGCACTCCTACTCGTTATTTGGGTTTTTCTTAAATAATTGTGATCCCATCACAACTAATAACCTTGCACTTGTTCAAGACTCTAATCTCATTAAAATCACTAACTAAAATGGAAGTCCTAAACGATTTAGGATTCCTTAAACACTAATGAATCAAAAATTAGTTATATAGAACTCTATCCTTAATTTCCTAAAGATAAGTTCTAATCTCATTAGAAACTATATATCTTTTAATTAAGCTTTAATCTCATTAAAACTTCTAATTAAAATAAATTAAGGACTTTCAAACATACAACAATTTCAATCTCATTAGAATGTTTGTTAAAAGGCAAGTCTCAAACTATTTAGGACTAAGAGTTCTATTTAACTAATATCTTTGATTTCATTAGGTCTTTTAGTTAGAACCATGTGTAATCTCATCACACACATCTTTGTTCTTTATAAATGTGAAAAACACTTAGAAAAAATTATGAATACCTAATTCTCGATCGATTGAGAATGTACCTCGATCAATTGAGAAAAGTTCAAGCTGCTCGATTGAGCCTCGATAGGTGCTCAATAGATCGAGAAAAATTCCACGAAGCTCGATCGATGCTCGACAGATCCTCAATCGATCGAGAAAAATTCCACGAAGCTTGATCGATGTTCGACAGATCCTCGATCGATCAAGAAACTTTCTGCCAGCTCGATTGATGCTCGACAGATGCTCGATCGATCGAGCATCGCGAATTTCAAATTTCCCATAATTTTCTAAGACAGTTTTAAAACGTTTTCATGAACAAAACAACCATCATATGAACATAATGGACAAAAATTAATATCTAAACCGAATATCATTGATGTTCTAGCCTTAAAATCAGTTTAACATACTTAAACTCAAAATTAAACAGCATCATAACACCAAAATCAGTTTTCATCAAATCATAGTTTCAACAACCATGCAGAAAATTAAATTTCTCCCAACATGAAACTATTGTCACTAATTCCAAAACTCACAAAACATGTTATACAATTCGAAATTGAAGACCGCTCTAATACCATTTGTTGGAAAAATGCATGGAAAATATGTATTTGTATCTCATGCAAACATACGCAGCGGAAAAATAAACGGATCTACTTCATTCGCAGTTGATAACACGTACTATGCAAGTTTCAGAATTAGAGAACAAGAAAGCGTACCTTGAAGCGGTGAAATTCAAAACCGAAGATCAGAAGCACTTAGGAACGCTTTTAATCTTCACTCCAATTCCACTTAATGCCCAAGATATGTGGTCTTTCAATCAGTTTTCATCAAAGAGAAAATAGGAGAGTGTCCAACACTCACATACAAACCATTTCATTCCTTGTATGAAAACACTTATGAAAAGGTCTCATGAAAACCTTAATGAAATTTTATATGTTTCTCTTATTATATATAACTGATTATCTAATTGGGCTAGCCTTTTGGGCCATTCCAATTGGGCTCTTGTGTGTGGCTTGGAGTGGGACCAAAAGGGACTAATAAGACACTAGCTCCAATGGGTCTTGGGCTTTTTTGTCAACTCTTGACAAGTTCAAAGTTACCATTAACTATATTTAATAAAACTATATAAATATAGTTGTACTCTAGGCCTTATCTATAAATTATATCCCAAGACTTTATTATACATGCAACCCCTTCATAAAATATTCGTAGTAATACAAAGTCATGAATGTAGACTACCACTTTGAGAATATATATTCCATCATCACTAAATGTGGCTGCCCAACATACTGAGGTTTTGACCGTAACTAATAGATCTCACTCCTGATATATCAAAGCAACCTACATCTCATGATCAGATCCATTATTCTCTCAGGATTAAGAATTCATGTAAATAGAAGTCGTGAGATTTATTATTCATTTGACAGTCATTAGGAGAATAATGAATCTCACAGCGGTCCAATTCAATATGTCTTAACTCTTAAAACATATCAGTATACCAACTAGAAATCTCCATGATTAAGAGAAATCATCTTAGTTGATATGTTATATAGTCTTTGGAGATGAAACACCCAATTTCATCACCAACTACGAACTACATTTTTGAGTTTACAAGGAACTTGTGATTTACATCTTCTCTGACTAAATCACATAAATCACATACAACGCATCTCATGGACTAAGATAATGTCCCATTAGTTCATTTATAAATAGTCTCATATAATTAAACAATTCAATTATTAATGACATGCCAATAAATTGGATTTTAGGGCATAAACCCCAACAATATCCACTTGGGATTCTCTATCAATATCGGCACTTAAAACCTCCAATGTATTCAGATCAAAGATCATTGTAAGACAATGCTCCCTAACTGAAGTACCTTCAGCCATTTTGGTATTATAAATTTATCTTATGGTTTCTTGCCTTGCTGAACGGCCTTGCTCACCAAACATCTCCTTCAGACTATCCATTATGTCTGAAGCTAGTTCTACATCCTGCATTTGATGTCGTAGAACATTTGAGATAGATGCTAGGATATAGCACTTGGCTATTTCATTAGATTTCTGCCAACGATCATATCATTGTTTTTCCTCAAAATGAGCATCTAATGAAGGAAAGCTAAGACATGGTTGAGTAAGCACATATTTGAGCTCTTCAGCAGTTAAAACAATATCCAAATTTCTTTTCCAGTCAACATAATTGGATCTAGTCAGTTTGTTTTGATTAAGAATAGAAACAAGTGGGTTAAATGATGCCATGTTTAAATCTGAAAACAATAAACATGAATATGATAAGTAAATTGGACATTATCAATTTAGCATATAAACATATAATATGGAACCTTAATAAAACCATAATATAATATATGCAACGACAACCCAATCCCATCTTTATAATTCCTTGGTAGCAAGTTTATTATAAACACTTTGATTGATTGAGAACTATTCCCATTATTAGTGCTATCATGATAACTCTTATCAAACACTAATAATATGCCGGATTACCTTTGGCCTCTAAGTAATAATGACATAGCTCCTTTGGGAGGTTAACATTACACTTAGTCTAGTGTACAGCATTATCTAGAATCATGTGTAGCCATATTTCATCTCTCTTTATAATGTTTAAACTTGTAGTACCACGGAACAAAACACCCTCCTTTGGGATCGCGAGGCATATACGCCAAGACGAAGTGCTTGTCCACACTACTTTAAACGGGTAAGTTCAATCTCGTAATACTATGAAATAAACACCCTTCTTTGGGATCACGAAGCATATACGCCAAGACGAGGTGCTTATCCCACACTACTATGAACCGATAATGGAGGCCGTGAGATCCAACCCTTGTATCTCTCTCCCACTAGATGTTTTAAAATAAAGGTTTTTAATTTAAAATATGCATAAACAAATTACACATAGCATTGTTTTTTAATATATATAAAAAACACTTAGAAAAATTTTGATCCCTTAGTCCTCGATAGATCTTCGACAGATTCTTGATCGATTGAGAAAAGTTCTGGATGCTCGATCGATCCTCAATAGATGCTCGATCGATCGAGAAACAATTTCGCGAAGCTCGATTGATGCTTGACACATCCTCGATCAATCGAGAAATCTTCTGTCAGCTCGATTGATGCTCGACAGATGCTCGATCAATCGAGCTTCGAGAATTTTGAATTTTCCAGAATTTTTTCTAAGATAGTTTTTAATGTACAAAACAACCATCATATGAACAAAATGGACAGAGATTTATATCAAAACTAAATTTCATTGATGCTATAGCCTTAAATTTCAGTTTAACGTACTTAAACTCAAAATTAAACAACATCATAACATCAATATCAGTTTTATCAAACAATAATTTCAACAACCATGCAGAAAACTAATTTCTAACAACATGAAACTATTGTCTATAATTCCAAAACTCTAAACATGTTAAACAAATATGAAAATGAAGACCTCTCTAATACCATTTGATGGAAATATGCATGTTTGAATCACATACAAAACATATGCAGCGGAAAAAAATAACGGATCTACTTCATTCATAAAAGTTAACATGTACTATATAAGTTTTATAATTTGAGAACAAG
This sequence comes from Castanea sativa, assembly GCF_040712315.1. Lineage (NCBI taxonomy): Eukaryota > Viridiplantae > Streptophyta > Magnoliopsida > Fagales > Fagaceae > Castanea > Castanea sativa. The sequence goes on from NC_134017.1 coordinate 35,188,206, forward strand.
AGAGTGTACCTTGGAGCAGTGAATTTCAAAACCGAAGATCAGAAGTACATGAGAACACTTTCAATCTTCACTCCAATTCCACTAACGCCCAAGATGTTGTTGGGATTTATGCCCTAAAATCCAATTTATTGGCATGTCATAAATAATTAAATTATTTAATTATATGAAACTATCTATAAATGAACTAATGGGACATTATCATAATCCATGAGATGCATTGTATGTGGTTTATGTGATTTAGTCACAGAAGATGTAAATCACAAGTTCCTTGTAAACTCAAAATGTAGTTCGTAGTCGGTGATGAAATTGGGTGTTTCATCTGCGAAGACTATAACATATCAACTAAGATCATTTCTCTTGATCATAGAAGTGGAGACTTCTAGCTGGTATGTTGATATGTTTTAAGAGTTAAGACATATTGAACTGGACCGCTATGAGATTTATTATTCTCCTAACAACTGTCAAATGAATAATACATCTCACAACTTTTATTTACATCAACTCTAAATCTTGAGAGAATAATGGATCTAATCATAAGGTGTAGGTTGCTTTGATATATGGGGAGTGAGATCTATTAGTTACGGTCAAAACCTCAGTATGTTGGGCAGCTCCATTTAGTGTTGATGGAACATATATGCTCAAGATGGAATTTATAAACTCTTAACGGAGATATAAAATATTCCCTTGAGATAAGTTTAATAGGTTTGGTTATTCAGAGTGTTGGGCCCAACCACTTTAGTAAGGAGTTACTAAAGTATTTATGAAATTAGATTTCATAAATATATGACAATAACATAAAGGATTAAACTGGGTACTCAAGGATTAAGATGTAGTAATCTTCAAAGTGGCAGTCTATATTTATGACTTTGTATTACTACGAATATTTTAATGAAGAGGTTGAATGTATAATAAAGTCTTGGGATATAATTTATAAATAAGGCCTAGAGTGCAACTATATTTATATAGTGGTATTATATATAGTTAATGGTAATTTTGGACTTGTCAAGAGTTGACAAAAAAGCCCAAGGCCCATTGGAGCTAGTGTCTTATTGGTCCCTTTTGGTCCCACTCCATGCCACATACTAGAGCCCAATTGGATTGGCTCAAAAGGCTAGCCCAATTAGATAATCAGTTATATATAAGGAGAGAAACATACAAAATTATAGAGGTCTTTTTCATAAGTGTTTTCATTAAGATCAGACTTAGAATGAAATGGTTTGTGTGTGAGTGTTGGAAACTCTCTAATTCTCTCCTTGGAAATTGATTGAGAGACCACACATCTTGGGCATTAAGTGGAATTGGAGTGAAGATTAAAAGTGCTCCCAAGTGCTTCTGATCTTCGGTTTTGAATTTCACCGCTTCAAGGTACACTTTCTTGTTCTCTAATTTTAAAACTTACGTAATGTATGTTATCGATTGTGTATGAAGTAAATCCGTTAAATTTCCGTTGCGTATTTTTTGTATGCGATACAAACACGTGATTTTCCAACAATTGGTATCAGAGCTATCTTCATTTTCAAATTTGTTTTAACATGTTTTGAAACTATTGTTTGATTAAAACTGATTTTGATGTTATGATGTTGTTTAAGTTTGATTTTAACCATGTAAAATTGAATTTTAACACTTTAACATCAATGAAATTAAAGTTTTAATCTTAATCTCATCATTTTTGATCATTAAGAATGTGTTTTGTTCTTTGGAAACGTAAAAAACGGTTAAAAGAAAAATAGCTGTTTCTGGGCATTTTCGCGACTAAGGAGTTGTGAGATGAGTCACGAGTGAGTCGCGAGAGCTTCTGGATGAACTCGCGACTGGGATCTCACAACTGGTCGAGTCGCCAAAATGAGTAGCCAAAACTCGCGACTGGGTGAGTCGCCAGAATGAGTAGCCAAAAATTCTAACACCTATTTTTTACATGTATAAAGAGTAGGGCTATGTGTGATTCGATTACACATGTTTCTAACTAAAAGACCTAATGAGATCAAAGATATTAGTTAAATGGAACTCTTAGTCCTAAATAGTTTGGGACTTGTCTTTTAATAAACATTCTAATGAGATTAGAATTGTGGTATGATTGAAAGCCCTTAATTTATTTTAACTAGAGGTTTTTAATGAGATTAAAATTCCAATTAAAATTATATAGTTTTCAATGAGATTAGAATACTTTATCTAGTAAATTAAGGATAGAGTTCTATATAACTAATTTTTGATTCATTAGTGTTTAAGGAATCCTAAATAGTTTAGGACTTTCATTTTTAGTTGGTGATTCTAATGAGATTAGAGTCTTTAACAAGTGCAAGGTTATTAGTTGTGATGAGATCACAATTATTTAAGAAAAACCCAAATAACGAGTGGGAGTGTTGATATAACCCTTTTGTTAAGTTTATTGTAATGTGAATAGATACCTTGTCTTAACTTCGAGTCTTGCATTCCATGCAAAGGCTAAAGGAAAAGCAGCAAATTATTTTTGTTTGGTAAGAGTTACCATGATAGTATTAATAATGAGAATAATTCTCACCTGATCATAGTGATTGGTATGACCTCGCTTCCGAGGAATATTAATTGCGGGATTAGGTTGTCGTTGCACCTAATATAATATGTTTTATGGGTTCTATATTATATGGTTATGGATGCAAAATATAATGTCCCTGTAATTATGTTCATAGTCTCAAAATAAAGTTGTCATAAATTTTGTTCTCAAACTACTATTTCAATTTAATCACATTAACTAAGAAATAATTTTGGACATGGTGCTTAAAGGAGCTGAAGTACATAAATTTTGTTTTAATTAAGCATAGTCATAATTTCCTTTGCATGATGCATTGATGGAAGATAGCTTATGATATGATCATAGTTTCCATTGAAATACTGAAATGTAACATTGGCTTCTATCTCAATTGTACTACAGCATGAGATCAAGAGTTAGTACTAGACTTAGACTTTATATTAAGTCTAAATGAGAGTTTTGGTATGAATCATATTGAGTGCTAAGAAATGCTTAAGGAGTTCCAATTCTATATCATTTTATGAAAATATTTTAATTTTAAATGAATTGGAATTCTTGGATGTAGAGATTAAATGTTAATCTCATATGGATATGATCCACAAGTCCTTGTTAGAATCATTTGATCAATTCAGATTGTTTTGAAAATAAATTTCTTTTATATTATATGAATTGATGAGTGAGCTCTACGCAATGGAAAACATCCTAAAAGCTAAGGCTAGGATCAGTATGATTTAATTCAAATACTTAGCCTAGACCGAAAGGAAAAGGTGGTAAGAAGAGGAATTAAAATACCAAACAGTTGGGCAAGCTAGTTGCCCTAGTAGTTGCCAAAAGGGAATTAGACTCAAAAGTATGACCAAAAGAAAGTGTTTCTGTTTTGGTAATGCTAAGCGTTGTCCATGATTATTTTCTAGATGGAGATTTACATGTTTTACTTTTTTAAAAAGAAAGTTTCCATCCTTTAGTATTGTATGTTTTGGCACTTATCTAGATCTTATTAATCTAAATGGTATTCAAGATTGGTGAATGATGGGCTTTTAGAATGATTGTTTTGTAAAATTCCCAATCTATGAATTCTATTTAGAGGATAATATGATTTAGGGCTCCTTTATTGTAAAAGGAATATAGTTTCAATAACTTCTTTAAGTCAGTGCATACATGAATGAGGAATAAGACTCTTTTAGAAATAATAAAATACATGATTAGTATTTCGTTTGCTTATTTCTTTTGGAGATATACTCTATGTTTTACTATACATTTTCTAAAACTGATTTCAAAAGTTTGTTCCTATGACATCTGTCTAATTGTGGATTGGGTGAAAATCTAGTTTATGATACTTCCACTTTTGGAGATGTCCAGCACTTGTGTTAGAAAGGAAGTCTAACAAATTGAAATCAAAAGGTAGAAAAATGTGTGTTTATGATGGGTATTCGATAGGAATTGCAGAAGATTGTTTTGGTAGTCATAAAGAAGACAAGATGTTTGTAAAGTACAAATACAAAGTTCTTGATGATGACTATGTGAATAATCTTAAAGCTAAACATAGATTGTTCTAGAAGACAAATGTTAGAATTTGTTGTAAGACAACTATAAAATACATTTAGAAATAAAATGGTTGCATTAAATACACCACAAGGCATTATTCTAGATATATAGCTAATACACCGATGCAACATCGTAGTGGAAGGATTATCAATTATTAAATAAATTCATATTTTTGAAATAAACTTGATCCTCGGTCATACGTAGAGGTTTGTGTGTGAATGTTGGACACTTTTTTATTCTCTTCTTGGAAACTGATTGAGAGACCACACATCTTAGGCATTAAGTGGAATTGGAGTGAAGATTAAAAGTGTTCCCAAGTTTTCTTGATCTTCAGTTTTGAATTTCACCACTCCAAGGTACACTTTCTTGTTTTCTAATTCTAAAACTTACATAGTGCATGTTATCGATTGTATATGAAGTGGATCCGTTAAATTTCCGCTGCGTATGTTTTATATGTGATACAAACACGTGATTTTCCAACAGATGTGTGGTCTCTCAATCAGTTCTAAAGGGAGAACCTCAAAAAGTGTCTAACACTTCTTACACCACTTCGCAATAGTGTTCTTACAAATCTCTTACAAAAAATTCATTTTGTTTCTCCCTTTGTATCTAAATGATTATTTAATTGGGCTGGCCTTTTGGGCATTTCCAATTGGGCTTAAGTGTGTGGCTTGGAATGGGACCAAAATGGACCAATAAGACACTAGCTCCAATAGGCCTTGGGTTTTTCAGTCAACTCTTGACAAGTCCAAAGTTACCATTAACTATATTTAATACCACTATATAAATATAGTTGCACTCTAGATCTTATTTATAAATTATATCCCAACACTTTATTATACAAATAACCCCTTCATAAAATATTCGTAGTAATACAAACTCATAAATGTAGACTGCCACTTTGTAAATTACTACACTTATCCTTGAATACTCAGTTTAATCCTTTAAGTTATTCATCATATATTTATGAAATCCAATTCCATAAGTATATACTTTAGTAACTACCTACTAAAGTGGTTAGGCCTAACTCTCTGAATAACAAACTCATTAAACTTATCTCAAGGGAATATTTTGTATCTCCGTTAAGAGACTATGAATTCCATCTTGAGAATATATGTTCCATCAACACTAAATATGATTGCCCAACATACTGAGGTTTTGACCGTAACTTTAGATCTCACTCCTGATATAGCAAAACAACCTACACTTCATGATCAAGTCCATTATTCTCTCAGGATTAAGAGTTCATGCAAATATAAGTCGTGAGTTTATTATTCATTTAACAGTCGTTAGGAGAATAATAATTCTCACAGAGGTCCAGTTCAATATGTTTTAACTCTTAAAACATATCAACATACCAACTAGAAATCTCCATTTCCATGATCAAGACAAATCATCTTAGTTGATATGTTATAGTCTTTGCAGATGAAATGTCCAATTTCATCACCAACTACGAACTACATTTTGAGTTTACAAGGAACTTGTAATTTACATCTTCTGTGACTAAATCACATAAATCATATACAATGCATCTCATGGACTATATGATAATGTCCCAATATTCATGTTACCATTATTTTAGATAAAATAAAAACAACTTTATTAATGACAACATTAAGTTATATATAATGTTATACATAATAACATGCATAGCATCATACAATAGGATTTAAGGGCACACATCCTAACACTTAATCTTCAAGAAATAAGGTTTCAAGTTCAAGTGTTAAAGCCATGCAAGTCTGTCCAAGAAACAAGTGGAGAAGTGTTGATTCATTAAAGCTCAATAGCTCTCAACAGCTCTCAATAGCTCTCGATAGATCTTGAAAACTAGCTCGACAGCTAGTATCTATCGAGGTTTAAAAAGCAGTTTCAACCCAAGGCTTAGCAACTGCTTGATAGATAGGGTATCTATCGAGATTTATGAAATTAGAATTTTCAGATCTAATTTTCCGCCCATTTTAACATGTATGTGTAGGGTTTCTTTTCTCACAACCCTAGACAAATATAAGGCTTATTTTAAAGGTCATCACATTAGAGAATACAAGAAGAACACATGAAAAAGGTGACCGGTGCCTTATTCTCTCTATAAAAGCTACTGCGTCTTTGCACCTTAAGGTTTTGTAACCAAGCGCTTCTTGATCTTCATTGTTGATGAAGTGAAGAACTTTGCAGCCAACATTCTTCTTCCTCAAGTTGGTGAGTGAGTCACGTACTGAGATTCGTGCAAAGGAGTAAGCCGCATACTTGGATCCACACATATCGATTGGTTAGTCACGTACTAGGAGCCGTGTATTGAAAATGAGAGATTGTCACTACAGAACAAAACTAATTATGTATTGGGGTAAGGGTTCAACTGTAGGTTGGTATAAGGTACTAGGATTCCTTTACTTGTAACTGCTTATTTTGATAATAGTGGATTCTTAAGAGTGGTGACCTTAAAATCACCCGGTGAGGTTTTTGCCTCGGAGGTTTTCCCCATTTGTAAACAAATCACTGTTTCAAATTTAATTTCCGCTGCATTATACTTTATTTGGTGATTTGTTTGTGCTACCACGCTAATTGCATGTAATTGAACCTAATTAATTCACTTGGCTAATTAATTGGTTAATTCATCATAAGAGGTCAATACATTCTTGGCCTATCAAGGTTCGCATAAATTGTTGGCAACGATTTTTGCAATAAAAAAGAAAAATATCGCCACCAAAATATTGGGAAAGGGGCACCTAGACTATTAAAAAATCAACTTTGGTTAAAAGTTAATGGTGGTGGTCAACAGTCAAAGTGAACAAGAGAAGTGGTCATGATCAACAATTAAGTCAACAAATGACTTGGTATGCTAACCAGACAATGAGGTGGCATCGATGTGGAGTGGGTCGACGTGGCAGAGCAATAGCCTGACGTGGCAGGTTGACGGTAGCAGAAATCAAATATTGGCGTGTGTTAAGGAGCAACCAAAAGAGAACCTTCCAATAGTGCAAGACTACTAAGGGAGCACTTTAAAAGTTTAGAGTAATGGCGCGATATCATGTTAAAAATACTGAATGAAGGTAATAAAATATACAAGAGTGTATTTATATGAGGCATAGAAGTGTAACGTACATGTTAACATATATATGATATTTGAAATGACATTAATAATATATATTTATCATCACCTCATTTTGTAAGCATTTTATAATAAATTATGTATGAAATAGTTTTAACATATTCCTTGTTATTTTTTTTGGTTGATGAAGCATCAATCCGTAAGGCTTAAATAATGGTAAAATTAGAAATATCTATCCTAGGGGTCACTTGTGACAGATGGGAAACACACCTACGGAAACAAATAATTAATGGCACTGATATTTCTTCTACCCAAGAATTCAAAAGACTATAACCCCGGTTCTGATGGTGGTTGCCATTTGATTCTTTGCAGGTGCAACTTGATATTAGTCAAGGTTGTGTTTATTGTGTAGAGCAACCTCAATGGAAGGACAATATCACTTTTTTAAAATGTAATTAAGAAAGGGATGCTCCCTTAGTACGAACTAGCTGTCCAAATCAACTTCCACATATATAAGTCGACGAAAAAGAGTTGGTTGTGAAGACTAACAAAGATAATCAAGGAAGTATTAATTGCGAATCAATGGATATTTCAGTTGGACAAATTAATATCACAAATGTAATCAATGTATCGCTCAAATGTCAAATGGGATCAGTGGTCGGCCATTCCTCAATCTGCTATCGTTGTCAGCTAGCTATATTATACTAATTAATAGTTTGCTTGGCTGGGTAGTTGGGGCACACTAAATACGTTTACTATATACCGACTGGAAAATAGTTTGCTTTCCTCAGGAAAAGTGTGATCACTTGAAAATAGAATTCGCTATTGAGCTCGTTGTGCATGGTTTTATAATTTGCTAGCTGGCTAGTGGCAAGTTGCAACTGCTAAGCCACATTACAAATATTGATTGTCGGAACGAATTTGTGTATCATCTGATTGGTTTTAGCTGTTATAAAGAAGAAAGAAGAATTACAATTATAATACATTTACTTATGTGGTTGAGGTTTTGTGAAATTTTAAAAATATTAGATGAGACTTGAAAAGATTTTGCCTCGAACAAATTTATTCAGGACCAGGTGTAGCTTGTTACAAATGTTGAAAACTTCGAAATTGATAATTGTCGATATCTTGCGGTTGTCGACCACCCTAAACAGCAATGCTGTGCACTCCCTGCCCTTGGAGGGGGAGGCTTGCGCTAGCTCAAGTGCTGTGAGAAGGTAAAAAGGAATCTCTGCTATGTGACTGATTAGTTGAGTCATTTTTAATTGATTATTACTGAAGGCGGTGAAGTCGCCAATAATCATTGTGTTTTTTGAAGTTGTGATTGGTCACCTGACTTTATTTGATTTTATTACTAATTCTATCTTGATTCTTGAGTTCGGAAGTCTAGTTATGTGTGGGAAAGGTGTTAGGCACCCCACAACACCTGTTCGGAGACAGACCTTTATTTTTGTAAAATCTTAATTTTCAGTCATTGACAGTTAAAAACAAGCTATTGGCATTAGCTTTGAGGGCTTTAAAAATTTTTGGCTTTTGAGGTTTGGTTTAGAAAAGGGGTGTGCCCTTTATCAATGCTGTGCTAGCACATTTGTAATCATTGTTGAAAGTTCAATTAGTGTGTAAAACACTAATGAATATTTAGACCCCCAATTACAAAATTACCAAAGCAAGCTTATATTCAAACAATATATGTACGGAATATGAAATATAAGAAATACCTAATTTGGCAAACTACTTTAACACAAAATAAATCACAAACAAAGCAGCAATTAATGGTCCAAGAGTAAGGGAAGAGTGATGCAAACACAAGGATAACACTAGCACATGTTAGAAAAGAGGAAACCGAAGAACTCGGCGAAAAACCTCTCTGCCGCTCTCCAAGTGGTGAAATGATCCACTAGAGAATAAAGTTGGGATATATGAATAGAAATAGACCCTCCAAGCCTAATCTACCCGATGCACCTAAGCCCTCCAAGCATCTTGCTCTAACAGGGTTATGTCTAACCTTGTTTTCTCTAGCTTACTAGATCCCGCAATAAGCCCATATTCAATTGCCATCCTTGGCATCTTCCAATACTTCTCAAACCTCCAAAAACACTCTCAACACTGTGAATGGGTGTGGGTAGTGTTTGGGTACAAATCTCTTCTCTGTGGGTATATCAGAAGAGACGACAAAAATTTCTCTCTAAGAATGAGTAGCTCTCTCTCTCTAATGAGGTGGGTGTGTTGTAGAAACCTCTCTTAGAGGTTTTCTCTCAATAGGCTCATTTTTTTCAGCCCATTACATTTCGTGGGTATAAGGGTATTTATAGTAGGGTATGTGATGGAATGTGAAAAGTTAGTTTTCAACAACACAGGGCATTCTAGCGACTTGGCCTCACTACTGGAATGAGTCGCGAGTTAACTGTCAGGCTAGACTGTACTTTTTTTGTCTTATAGTGCTCCAGATGTTTTGACCCTTCAACTACCTGCATGCTTCACACGTGTGGCACTTTGGCGACTTGCCAGTCGCGAGTCAGTTACAAGATTTAGTCACGAGACTCCTCTTGAATGCACACAACTTGAGTTTCTTCACATTCTCTCACACACAACCCTTACATTATTTCCACCTAAATACAAGGTTTCTACATGTTATAATTACAAGAAATTTGGCATGGAATAAAGCCAACACATGGTCGATTAAATTCAACCTTACAATTGCCAAATTTCCATAACGAAAATTCGGTAGCATTTCACCATATTTTTGTGGCGGAAATTCGACAATGTTTTGGGTCAGGTACAACATAGCACATAAACCACTATTCTCACAAACTTTCGCTATGAGATTACAACAAAAAGATGCCACATTTTGACAGGGAAAATCTAGCAGAATTTTGTGTTTGGTGAGCTATGGCGTATCGGCAAGGTTTCATTCTTGTGTATACAGCATGCGTCAATATGTTCATACCAAGGCAAGCAAGACTCACCAAAGTATTAATCACATGATGTGTGTTGCATACACAAGGGAACCAATGTCATTAGCTGACATGGATAAGGGCAATCACACACTGTAGGTCATGCACCCAATGAAGCATGGATATGCATTTAAAGCATAAGCGTTGAATGCATACCCATACTACAATGTTAAGAGCATCTATGATTAGGGAGGGGTTGTCTTCCTAACCACTTATGTCCATCATCCGAAGTGCATGAGTACCTTTTTAACAACACATGCATGCACGTGGGCCCGCATGCACACACACATAGGTATATGTAACATGCACAGTGCAAACACACATGCAAGAAAAGAAAAGTAGACATTTCAGCACCCAGAGAGTGTGACCAAAGCAAGGTACAAGAAAGGAACCCTAACCTAAGAAAGCTATAGACATGGTTCTAAATGGAAAGGCTAGGAAATAAGGGACCTCATGGATGGGCTAAACCCCTGATCTATTAATCTTAGCCATTTTGCTTGTATTTAGAAGTTGCGCTTATGCTCCGTTCATACATGCAATGAACAAACAAAACACAAAGCCAGCAGACAAGCGTATGCGCAATAAACAGAGAAAGAAAGCATAAGTAGGTACACAAAGAAAACAAGCTAAAGATAGGAACAAGCAAACAAGCAAACACACAAAGGGAACAAACAAGCATGCTAGCAAACAAAGAGAACATGTGAACAAACAAAAAGTAGAATGCAGGGATACATTGAAGGTGCTGGTGGAAGGTGACTGTTTGAAGGTGGTTCAAGCTTTGAAAGCAAAGGAGCAATGTAATACTTTGTATAAGACTGTTATTGAGGATGCGCGGAGTCAGGGAGTTTCTTTGCAATTCTGCTAGTTTCAGCATGTTAGAAGAGAAGGAAATAAGTTGGCTCATGCCTTAGCTAAGAGAGTAGTTTTAACCGCAGATTTTGATGTATCGATAGAAGAACTACCTTGTGATTTGGAGGATGTATTCCTTTTTGATTTGCCTTAATAATATGGACTTATTTGTGTCTCAATAAATATATATATATATATATATATATATATATATATATAATACATACAAAAGAAAAAATAAATAAAACTTTCGTCATCAATGTTTGGCACAAACTTCGGAAGTTCTTTTGATACCCGTGGGGCTCAATTCCATGAGTTTGTGGATTTCCTTTGGCTTCTAAAATTTATCTAGCATATAGATGATGAACTTTTGAGTTTGATAGTCACCGACTCACCAATGCATGGATTATGTGGTTCAATCAGAATGCAGTTAGACAAGGAAAATCCAGACAACAAGCTTCATCTGTACTACACAGGTCAGAGCGCAAATAAAGGAGTTCCAGTTAACTAACTTCAAGCCCACACGACAAAGCAGTGATGAAAGCCGACATTGACACCTCCATCGACACCTTACTACAAGATCAATGTTGATGGGGTAGTTTTTCCATAGCTTAATGCATCTAGAGTGGGGGTGGTTAATTAGGACTCTGCAGGAAGAGTTGAAGCGGCGTTGTGTAAATAGTTGCATGTGCCTTTCGGACCCTTGGAAACAAAAACTATAGCCTTGGCAAAGGGAGTCTGATTTTCCTGGTGTGGGTGTAAGCACCCGTGACAAGTAATTTCCTCGTGGGAAGTACGCCTCGTTAGCCTAGAGTGGACCGGGCAAAAGGTGAAAATGCAGTCATCACCTGGTTTAGGTCTAGGAACGAAGTTGGGTCTTTTTGACCACTCACTTACATGCATAGGTTTGCATACTGGATTATCGATTTGGAGTTTGGGTATGGCTTGAGAAGGTGTTACGCACCCAAGACTGCCAGACTTATGGGCCAGCCTCCATTATGTGTTGCAAGACCATGTTTAAATAAAGAAATCATTAAGATAGCCCTGGTCCTTAACCTACAAATTCATCATGCGCTTAAGAAAATAACACACATAACATGTTAAAGACCACACAATAACTGAAAAGGAAACACATTAAAACAAAATCAAAGAAATATTGAAAAGGAAAATATAACAATTATGCCAAAGGGACCATTAAAAAATGAGCATTTATGTCAAAGGGACCACTCAAGCGAGAATTTACGTCTAAACACAAATAGGCCACTAAAAAATGAGCATCTATGCTAACAATGAAGAAACACATAAGACTCATGCAAACATTAAAGATACATGCAAGGATCCATAGTACGAACACACATAACTCACAAAAGCATACAATCACACAATATATAGGTAAATAAACACATAAGACTCACACAAACGTCAAAGAAACACGTGGTCGCAGATGACACTATAAACAATCACACACAACTTAGGCGAACATCAAAGATGTATTGATGCGAACCTCAATCGACACGCTTTGAGACCCAACAAAAATATTGGAATACTTGCCCAAGAAAGCTAAAATTCATATTTTTGATAGAAACTCTGACCCAACATTTATAATCGAAACGCGAACCAAATGTATAAGTTGACACCTTGACCCAATGATTATAATGAATCATGAACCAAAGGTAAAAAGTTTGAACGCCATAAGGAAGAATCCCTGATAAGTTCACAGTTCTTGAAGAACCAAAAGAAGAGCAAAGCCTCACCTTTTCTGATTTTTATTCAATAATATAATGAAAAACGTTTACAGACTTTAGAGCCTATTTAAGGGCTCCATAAGACTTGACAGACAAAAAAAATATATTCTAAAATAACTCCTAATTGATACCTAACCCTATCAAGAATCTAATTTGACTTAAAAGCATTAAATGCTCCTAAAAACAAGGAAATAAATTTTAAAAAAAACGAACTAAATAATAAAACCCTAAATAAAAGTTGATTTGGTCTGGAATTAGCAAATCTAAAATAGGAAAAAATCTCCATTAACTGATATAGAGCTGGAAAGTCAATCAACTATTAATTCACGCCATAAATCACTCCCAATTAAGCCAAATCTGCCCTAAATAGCTTGAATTAAATTTATTACGCTATCATCTTCCTTTGGGCCAAGCTTGGAATGTCCTGCCTTAAAATCAGCTCAAATCTCTTGAATCAGCTCATTAAGTGCTTCTTTGATCTTCTTGGATCTTGCTCTTGTAATAGGCCCAACTAGAACATGCAATGGATCCTTGAATGATACATCAAAGATGTATGCAAAAGTTTAGTAATAAAAAACATGATCTCACCAGACTTACATCAAACATCAAAGGGGTTACACAAACATAACAAAGCATGCACTCACACAACATTAACACAAAAAATCAAAAAAGATGGGCCTAGGGCCCAAGACAGAACAAGGATGGCTAAGGCCTGCACAAAACAAGGAGACACCTAAGGCCCAAACAAATTATAAGATGGGCCTCAGGCTCAAGATGAGACAAGGATGTAAACAAACATACAAAACCATATGAGACTTCAAACATGCAAACAACCGCACAAAACAACAAATGATCAAAGACCAATTGTGCCATTTCAGGTTAAATTGACCAAAATATCCCTGGTCAAACATGGGTTGTCCCAAAAGTCAAAACTGGTCAAAATCATCTTGAAGAAAAAAATTTCATGTTTCTACATCAAACCCGAGCTCTCGGTGATTTTTGTCAACTATGACCAAGTTTGACTTGAGGTTGAACCCCAAAGGCCCTGAAAACCCAAATTTTGATCTAACCATCAAAAAGGGTTGAGACTAGCATCATTGTGAATATTTTTGAACTCCTTTTCCAATGACTATTCATGGGTCAAAATCAGAGTCAAAACAGTCGAGATATCTTGAAACCCGTGGGAGGCGCATCAGCTTGCTTCCCAAGGCCGTAACTTTTAATCCAACCATTGGATTTCAAATTTCATTAGCCTTCCCAAAATTACACATCTAGACCTTTCTAGGGACACCAAGATCAATCCAATCCAAGTTTGGAAAGGCCTCCACCAAGCCATTATAAGGTGACAGCCACTAAGTGGCCGTCGGAGCTGAAGAGTCACCATTTTGCTATAAATACCCCCAAACCCCCCTCAGATCAAAAAAGAGGAAAAATTGGGTGTTTCATAGTTGTGCCCTGGATAGATTCTCTCTCTTTTCTCTACATTTCTCTACCAAAAACACATCAAAATACCTTTGATTCCTCTCTTCCCTTAACAATCAAGAGGTAGTGTTCTTGCACTCTTTTTCCTCTCCTTGTTCTTAGGACCTTGGATTTGAGGTTTAAAGGGTCTAGATGTAGCATTTTAGCTACAATCTACACTCTTTGGTTTATCTTGCTTTATAATATACTTTATTTCTTTTCCTAGGTTTTTCTTACTTTTTCTTGCTTCCTATCATGTTCTGTAGCTTTCCTAGCATGTCTCCTTGCATTTTGCCATGTTTTAAAGCTTTGATGATGCTAGCCTAGCCTTCTTAGGCTAGGATATGCATAAATATTGTGTTTGTACTTAGATCGATGTGCCTAGGTTCTTTTTACCATGTTCATGATCAGGTCTATATTTTTGTGTGCTCCTTACCATGTTCATATGTCTAGATCTACATGTTGGTTGCTATACCATGTGCTTCTAAAGCCTTTCCATCTCTTGTTATCTCGTTTTTCTTGTGCTTTGGCCCTTTTGGTAGGGTGTAGGTCTAGATCTTGTGGTCTTGGCCTACATCTATACACCTAGGCCTATATCAAAAGGTTTGGATAATTTCTTTTATGCAAGTCTATTTTTGTTTTTTTGCTTTTATGCTTTATTTCCTTGTTTGCCTGTTTATATCTATGCTTTGTAATGCTTTGTGCCCTCCATGGTCTTCTGCTTGTTGGTTTTTAGGGCCACTTGCTTGTGTGGTAAAATCTATCCCTCCTAGGGTTTGTTTAGATGTAACCACTTGTTAGATACACCTCCGTGGTCTCTGACTGAAACATTTTTCCAAACCTTGCCTTAGATTGAAGGGAAATAAGTGTTAGATGTATGCAAAATTTTCTTTGAGGGCAAGTGGGAGACTATTAGGATTTGTGCCTTAAAATCCAATTTATTAGTATGTTATAAATAATTAAATTGTTCAATTATATGAAACTATTTATAAATGAACTAATTGGACATTATCATAGTCATTGAGATGCATTGTATATGATTTATGTGATTTAGTTACAGAATATATAAATCACATGTTCCTTGTAAACTCAAAATATAGTTCATAGTTGGCGATGAAATTGGGCGTTCCATTTGCGAAGACTATAACACATCAATTAAGATAATTTGTCTTGATCATGGAAGTGGAGACTTCTAGTTAATATATTGATATGTCTTAAGTATGTAAAACATATTAAACTGAACCGCTGTGAGATCAATTACTCAATTAACAACTGTCACCTGAATAATTAATCTTATAACTTCTAATTTCATAGACTCTCAATCCTAAGAGGATGATGAACCCGATCATGAAAAGTAGGTTACCTTGATATATCAAGAGTGAGATCTAGTTTTACAGTCAAAATCTTAGTATGTTAGGTAACCACACGTAGTATTAAGGGAACACATATTCTCAAGATGAAATCCGTAATCTCTTTCTATAGAGACACGAAACATCACCTTGAGATAAGTTTATGGAAACTGGTTATTTAGGGTTGGCCACTTTAGTAAAAAGTTACTAAAGTTCATATTTTATGAAATTAAATTTCATACATATGAATAACTAAAAGATTAAACTAGGTACTCAAGGAATAAAATAGTTTTTTACAAAGTGACAGTTTAATATGACTTTGTTCACTATGAATATTTTATGGAGGGGTTAAATGATACCATATTAGAGTCTTGGAAAGTAATCTATTAATAACGCCTGGAGTGCAATTATATTTCCATAGTGGTACTTGTTATATAATTAATGTTAACGTTGGGCTTGTCAAAAGTTGATAGATAAGTCTGAGGCCCATTGGAGCTAGAGCCTTATTAGTCTCTTTAGTCCCATATGTTTGAAAAACATAGTTTGTATCACATATAAAACATACGTAGCAGAAAAATAACGGATCTACTTCATTCGCAGTTGATAACATGTACTATGTAAATTTTAAAATTTAAGAACAAGAGAGCATACTTTAGTGCGGTGAAATTCAAAAACAAAGATTAGAAGTACTTGGGAACAGTTTTAATCTTCACCCTAATTCCACTTAAGCCTAAGAAATGTGGTATCTCAATCAGTTTACACGTATGTGTTTAAGGGAGAATAAGAGATTAGCTTACACTCGCATACACACCATTTCATACATAAATAAAACCTTCTATCAAATTCTATATGTTTCTCTCCTTATATATAACTGATTATTGGCTAGCCTTTTAGGCCATTCTAATTGGGCTTTAGAATGTGGCTTGGAATGGGACCAAAAGGGACAAATAAGACTCTAGTGTAGGAAAATCTAGTTTTGCATCTCATACAAAACTCATAGTGGAAGCAACAATCACGGATCTACTTCATTCATGAGAGATAACATGTAATCTTGAATTCTAGAATAAAGAATAGAAAACGTACCTTGATGCTGTGAAATTCAAGACTAGGACTTGAGAATACCATAATCTTCATCTCAATTCCACATGGTGCCCAAGAAGAGTGGTCTCTCAATTAATCTTTATGTACGTTGATTCTCAAAGAAAAATCCTTCTTCTTCTCCTTGTAGAGAAAAATTATTTTCTTTCTTTTCATCGTACATACATTCTAACTACCTTGGTAGTTACTTTATTTAATAACTCTTATTATATAAAAACTGATTATCTAATTGGGTTATCCTTTTGGGCCTACCCAATTGGGCTTTAGTTTATGGCTTGAGATGGGACCAAAGGGAACAAATAAGACTCCAACGGACCTTGGGCTTTTCTATCAACTCTTGACAAGTCCAAAGTTACCATTAATTATATTTAATACCACTATATAAATATAATTGCATTCTAGGACTTATTAATAAATTATATCCCAAGACTCTAATAATATCATTTGACCCCTTCATGAAATATCTATAATGAACAAAGTCATAATAAACTGTCCCTTTGTAAACAACTATTTTATCCTTGAGTACTCGGTTTAATCTTTTAGTTATTCACATTTATTGAAATCCAATTTCAATAAATATAATATTTAGTAACTCCTTACTAAAGTGGGCGCCTTGAATAACCAGTTCCCATTAAACTTATCTCAAGGGGATATTTCGTGTCTCTATAAAAAAAGATTATGGATTCTATCTTGAGAATATGTGTTCCCTCAACACTACGTGTGGTTACCCAATATACTGAGGTTTTGACTGTGAATATTAGATCTCAAACCTGATATATCAAAGTAACCTACATTTCATGATCGGGTTCATAATCCTCTCAGGATTGAGAGTCTATGAAATTAGAAGTCGTGAAATTAATTATTCAGGTGACAGTTGTTGATTGAATAATTAATCTCACAGTGGTCCAGTTCAATATGTCTTAACTCTTAAGACACATCAACACATCAACTAGAAGTCTCCACTTCCATGATCAAGACAAACCATCTTAGTTAATGTGTTATAGTCTTCGCAGATGAAACGCCCAATTTCATCACCGACTATGAACTATATTTTGAGTTTACAAAGAATTTGTGATTTATATCTTCTGTGACTAAATCACACAAATCACATACAATGCATCTCAAGGACTATGATAATGTTCCATTAGTTAATAAATAAATAGTCTCATATAATTAAAAAATTTAATTATTTATGACATTCCAATAAATTGGATTTTAGGGCATAAACCCCAACATCTAGCTCCAATGGGCCTTGGGCTTATCTGTCAACTCTTGACAAGTCCAAAATTAACATTAATTGTATTTAATATCACTATATAAATATAATTGTACTCTAGGCCTTATTATTAAATTATATTCCAAGATCCCTTCATTAAAATATTCGTAGTAATTCAAAGTCATGTATGTTGACTGTCACTTTGAAGATTACTATATCTTAATCCTTAAGTACCCGGTTTAATCCTTCAAGTTATTCATCATATATTTATGAAATCAAATTTCATAAATATATACTTTAGTAACTTCTTACTAAAGTTGTTAGGTCTCACACTCTGAATAACCAAACTCATTAAACTTATCTCAAAGAAATATTTTATATCTCCGTTAGGAGATTATGAATTCTATCTTGAGAAAATATGTTCCACCAACACTAAATGTGGCTGTCCAACATACTGAGGTTTTGATCATAACTTTAGATCTCACTCTTGATATATCAAAGCAACCTACACTTCATGATCAGGTTCATTATTCTCTTAGGATTAAGAGTTCATGTAAATAAAAATCATGAGATTTATTATTCATTTGATAGTCGTTAGGAGAATAATAAATCTCACAGCGATCCAATTCAATATGTCTTAACTCTTAAAACATATCAAAATTTCAACTAGAAGTATTCACTTCCATGATCAAGACAAATCATCTTAGTTGATATGTTATAGTCTTCGCCTATGAAATGCCAAATTTCATCACCGACTATGAACTAAAATTCTGAGTTTACAAAGAACTTATGATTTATATCTTCTGTGACTAAATCATATACTATGCATCTCATGGACTATATGATAATGTCCAAATATTCATGTTACCATTATTTTAAATAATAATAAAACAACATTATTAATCATAACATAATGTAATACATAGTATCATACAATAAGATTTAAAGGGCACATATCCTAACAATCTTTCACTTGCCCTAAAAACTATTGTGCACTAATATAAGTCTCATTCCCTCCAAATGTGACTCAAAAGTCCTTTGGGGCAAGGCTTTGGCAAAAGGATCTGCTAAATTACTTATACTATCAATCTTTGCTATTGTTGTTAGGATGTTTGCTCTTAAATCCTATTGTATGATGCTATATATGACATTATGTTGTGATTAACAAAGTTTTTTTATTATTATTTAAAATAATGGTAACATGAATATTGGAAATTATCACATAGTCCATGAGATGCATAGTATGTGATTTAGTCACAGAGGATATAGATCACAAGTTCTTTGTAAACTCAGAATTTTGGTTCATAGTCGGTGATGAAATTGGGCATTTCATCTGCGAAGACTATAACATATCAACTAAGATGATTTGTCTTGATCATGGAAGTAGATATATTGATATGTTTTAAGAGTTAAGACATACTGAACTGGACCACTATGAGATTTATTATTCTCCTAATGACTGTGAAATGAATAATAAATCTCACAACTTCAATTTGTATGAACTCTTAATCCTGAGAGAATAATGGATCTGATCATGAAGTGTAAGTTGCTTTGATATATCAAGAGTGAGATCTAAAGTCACGATCAAAATCTCAGTATGTTGGGCAACCACATTTAGTGTCAATGGAACATATATTCTCAAGATGGAATTTATAATCTCAGAACGAAGATACAAAATATTCCCTTGAGATAAGTTTAATGAGTTTGGTTATTCAGAGTGTTAGGCCTAACCACTATACTATGGAGTTACTAAAGTATATATTAATGAAATTGGATTTTGTAAATATATGATGAATAACATAAAGGATTAAATTGGGTACTCAAGGATTAAAATATAGTAATCTTCAAAGTGGCAGTCTACATTCATGACTTTGTATTACTAGGAATATTTTATGAAAGGGTTGCATGTACAATAAAGTCTTGGGATATAATTTATAAATAAGACCTAGAGTGCAACTATATTTATATAGTGGTATTAAATATAGTTAATTGTAACTTTGGACTTGTCAAGAGTTGACAGAAAAGCCCAAGGCCCATTGGAGCTAGTGTTTTATTGGTTCCTTTTGCTCTCATTCCAAGCCACACACTAAAGCCCAATTGGAAAGGTCCAAAAGGGCAGCTCAATTAGATAATCAGTTAGATACGAAGGGAGAAACATATAGAATTTTTAAAAGAACATTGATTGTGAAATAGTGTGTATGTGTGAGTGAAAGCCACTCTCTTATTCTCCCTTGGAAACTAATTGAGAGACCACACTTCTTTGGTGTAAAGTGGAATTGGAGTGAAGATTAAAAGTGTTCCCAAGTATTCTGATTATTTGTTTTGAATTTCATCACAACAAGGTACGCTGTCTTGTTCTTAAATTTTAAAATTTACATACTGCATGTTATCATTCATAAATGAAGTAGATCCGTTCATATTCCGTTGCGTGTATTTGTATGAGATACAAATCTGTTATTCCATGTATTTTTCCAACAATTGGAATCAGAGCGGTCTTCGATCTCATGTTTGTATAACGTGTTGAGTGAGTTTTAGAATCAAAGAAAACTATTTTCATAGTTTTGAAAATTCTGTAGTCATTTTTCTGTAGATTTTAGTTTTGAAACTATTGTTTGATAAAACTAATTTTGATGTTATGATGTTGTTTAAATTCGATTTTACCAATGTAAAATTGAATTTTAACACTTTAACATCAATGAAATTCAAGTTTTAATCTCAATCACATCGTTTTTTATCATTAAAAATGTGTTTTGTTCTTTGGAAACATCAAAAACGGTTAAAAGAAAAATGTTGAAAAAGTTGGTTACACGATTTTAGACTGATTGAACAGCAATCGAGTACCAATTGAATTTTTTTGACTGGCTGATGTAGCAATCGAATTGGATAGAAGCTATTTATTCATTTTTTTGACTAATTGAAATAGCGATCGAGTACCATTCGAAATTTGTTGACTGATCGAAATACCAATCTAATTGGACAGAAATGTTTCTTCATATTTTCGATCAATCGTGAATTTTTTAGATCAATCGAATTCTCTTTTTCGCCTGATTGAATAGCAATTGAGAATCAATCGAATTGAGCTGAAATTCATGAATGCACTTTTTTCGTTTTTTGAATTTTCACTATGTGTTTTCACACTTTAAAAGTGCAAGGCTATGTGTGATGAGATTACTCATGTTTCTAATTAAAAACCTTTAATTTAAAATATCTAGTGGGAGAGAGATACAAGGGTTGAATCTCATGGCTTTCATTGTCAGTTTATAGTAGTGTGATTAAGCACCTCACCTTGATGTATATGTCTTGCTCCCTTCGGAGGGTGTTTAATTCATGGTACTATAGATTAAATTTCTTAATGATGGATGATATGTGTTTTTCCATTAAGAACGACTACGCTACCATGGAGTTACTTAATGACTAATATAGATTTCAAGCAATGGTGTACACTAGACTAAGTTTAATGTTAACCTCCCTACAGAGCTATGTCATTATTACTTAGAGGCTAAAGGAAATACGGCATATTATTAGTGTTTGATAAGAGTTATCATGATAGCACTAATAATGAGAATAGTTTTCAATCAGTCGTAGTGTTTATAATTTACTTGCTACCAAGGAATTTTGAACATGGGATTTGGTTGTCGTTGCATATTTTATATTATGGTTTTATTAAGGTTCTATACTATATGTTCATATGCAAAATTGATAATGTTCAGTTTTACTTATTATATTCATTATTGTTATTTTCAGATTTAAAATCATGGCATCATTTAACCCACTTGTTGCTATTTCTAATCAAAACAAACTGATTGGATCCAACTATGTTGACTGGAAAAGAAATTTGGACATTGTTCTTATTGCTGAAAAGCACAAATATGTGCTTACTCAACCATGTCCTAGCTTTCCATAATTAGATGCTCCTCTTGAGGAAAAACAACGATATGATCATAGGCAGAAATCTAATGAGATGGCTATGTGCTATATCCTAGCATCTATTTCAAATGTTCTACAGAATCAAATGCAGGATGTAGAACTAGCTTCGAACATAATGTTAAGTCTGAAGGAAATGTTTGGTGAGCAAGGTTGTTTTGCAAGGCAAGAAACTATGAGGCAGATTTATAATACCAAAATGGCTGAAGTTACTTCAGTGAGGGAGCATTGTCGATCTCTAATATGAATACATTGGAAGTTTTAGGTGCCGATATTGATGGAGAATCCCAAGTGGATATGATACTCTAGTCACTACCAGAATCATTCAAGGAATTCAGACTTGATTATAATATGAACAAAAAGATTTATTTATTGTCTGAATTAATGAATGAGTTGGTAGCGGCAGAAGGCATCCTTGGTACTTCTAGTGTTGATGCCAATATGGCTGAAGCTTCTACTTCTTAACCTAAGTAGAAAGGCAAGGGTATCAAGAAGAAGAAGAAAGACTTCGCCAAGCAAGATGGTAAACAAATTGCCTTAGGATTTGCCAACTAAGGAAAGAAAAGTAAAGGAAAGTGTTTCCATTGAGGTCAAACAGGTCATTGGAAGAGGAATTGTCCAATATTTAAGGCTGCCAAGAATAAGGGTATAAAAAGCTCATTCCTTCTTGAAATATGTTTAGTACAAAATCCCACGAATTCTTGGTGTGTGGATTCAGGTTGTACTAATCATATCTGTAATTATTTGCAAGGGTTCCAGGAGACCAGAAAGCTAAATAAAGGGGAATTGTTTCTTACTTTGGCTTATAGGAGTAAGATTCCAGTTGTAGTTGTTGGAGTGTTTAATTTATGTTTTGAATCTAGAGTTTTAATATTGGAAGACTGTTTGTATGTACCTAATGTTTGTAGGAATTTAATTTCTACAACTTATTTAAGTAAACATGGATATTGTGTTATCCTGAAAGAAAATGTTGTAATAAATAAGGATAAAGTGTTTATCTGTTCTAGCAATGATAGGCCAAAAACGTATTGACCCCTTGTGATGGATTGATTGATTAATTTTTCAAGTTTAATTAATTAATCAATTTATCATGAGATACACATAATAGCACAAACAAATCACCAAATAACTAAATGCAGTGGAAATTGAATTTGACACGGGTGATTTTTTTACGAATGGGGAAAACCTACACGGTAAAAATCTCATCGGGTGATTTTAAGTTCACCACTCCCAAGAATCCACTATTATTAAAATAAGTGGTTACATGTAAAGGAATCCCAATACCTTATACTAACCTACAGTTGAACCCTTACCCCAATACCTAATTGGACTTGTTCTGTAGTGACAATCTCTCTTTGTATTCCACGGCTCCCAGTACGTGACTAACCAATAGATGCGCGGATCTCAGTATGCAACTCTATGACCAACTTGAGAAGGATGTTGGTTACAAAGTTCTTCTATTCTTCAACACATGAAGATCACGAAGTTGCTTGGTCACAAAACCCTATGGTGTACAAACACAGCAGCTTCTTCAAGAACAAAGGCAAACTAGGTTTTCGTTCACACTTGAGGAATTATGCTCTTGTGCAATTGTGCTCTTGGCTATGCAACCTGATACGGCCCTTAAAATAATCCTTATATATGTTTAAGGTTATGAGAAAGAAAGCCCAAACATACATTCACGAATTGGATGAAAATTAGAACTGAAAATATGAATTTCATAAACCTCAACAGATACTCTAGCTGTCGAGCAGCTGTCAAGCCTCAGGCTGAAATAGCTCTTTTAAACCTCGATAGATGCTAGCTATCTAGCTAGCTATCGAGCTTTAATGAACAACACTTCTTCACTTGTTTCTTGGACAGACTTGCATGGTCTTAACACTTGAACTTGAAACTGTTAGGATTAGTGCCCTTAAATCCTATTGTATGATGCTATGTATGATATTATGTATGACATTATGTATGACATGATGTATGACTTAATATTGTATTTGATAAAGTTATTTTATTATTATCTAAAATAGTGGTTACGTGAATATGGGACATTATTATATAGTCCATGAGATGCATTGTATGTGATTTATGTGAAAAGTCACAGAAGATGTAAATCACAAGTTCTTTGTAAACTCAGAATTAATAGTTCGTAGTCGGTGATGAAATTGGGCATTTCATCTGCGAAGACTATAACGTGTCAACTAAGATGATTTGTCTTGATCATGGAAGTGGAAGCTTCTAGTTGATATGTTGATATGTTTTAAGAGTTAAAACATATTGAACAGGACCGCTGTGAGATTTATTATTCTTCTAACGACTGTCAAATGAATAATAAATCTCACGACTTCTATTTGCATGAACTCTTAATCCTGAGAGAATAATGGACCTGATCATGAAGTGTAGGTTGCTTTGATATATCAGGAGTGAGATCTGAAATAACGGTCAAAACCTCAGTATGTTGGGCAGCCACATTTAGTGTTGATGGAACATATATTCTCAAGATGGAATTCATAGTCTCTTGATAGAGATATAAAATATTCCCTTGAGATAAGTTTAATGGTTTCAGTTATTCAGAGAGTTAGGCCTAACCACTTTAGTAAGAAATTACTAAAGTATATATTTATGAAATTGGATTTCATAAATATATAATGAATAACTTTAAAGAATTAAACCGGGTACTCAAGGATAAGATGTAGTAATTTACAAAGTGGCAGTCTACATTTATGACTTTGTGTTACTACGAATATTTTATGAAGGGGTTACGTGTATAATAAAGTTTTGGGATATAATTTATTAATAAGGCCTAGAGTGCAATTATATTTATATAGTGGTATTAAATATAATTAATGGTAACTTTGGACTTGTCAAGAGTTGACGGAAAAGCCCAAGGCCCATTGGAGCTAGTGTCTTATTGGTCCCTTTTGGTCCCACTCCAAGCCACACACTAAAGCCCAATTGGAAAGGCCCAATAGGCCAACCCAATTAGATAATCAGTTAGTTATAAAGGGAGAAACATACAGATTTTTTTTTTTTTTGAGGAGTTTAGAAAAGAAAAAGAAACTGTGTGTGAGAGAGTGTGAGACACACTTTCATTCTCCCTTTGAAAAACTGATTGAGAGACCACACATCTTGGGCGTAAAGTGGAATTGGAGTGAAGATTAAAAGTGTTCCCAAGTGCTTCTAATCTTTGTTTTGAATTTCTCCATACCAAGGTACGCTATCTTGTTCTTAAATTCTGAAATTTACATTGTACACGTTATCAATCATGAATGAAATAGACCCTAGTTCGTCGCTTCCGCTGTGGGTTTTGCATGAGATGTAAAACCAGAATTTTTCCTTCAATTGGTATCAGAGCCAGGTTTTCATATCATGATTGTATAATATGTGATTAAATTTTAGAATTTAAGAAAACCGATATCTTTGTTTTTTCAAATTTCTGCATAAAGATATTGTTCCATAAATTTTGTGTGCATTGATAAATATATGTGATGTATTATTCTGCATGTGCACGGAATGGTCATTGATTCTATAACCATTAATGGAAGAATATGATTGAATGTTAATACTTTATAGCCATTGAAATATGTATGGGCACATTCAAAATGATAACCATTTTTTTACATTCTGTACATCTTCCATACGAATGGATAGGTGGTTATTGAAATGGGTGGTAGTTATTTTTTTAAAAAATAACTACCA
Source organism: Castanea sativa (assembly GCF_040712315.1). Lineage (NCBI taxonomy): Eukaryota > Viridiplantae > Streptophyta > Magnoliopsida > Fagales > Fagaceae > Castanea > Castanea sativa. Next base: position 35,213,595 of record NC_134017.1, read on the forward strand.
TTTCATTCACGGATGGAAGTTGTACATATATATATAAATAACTACCTTTTGCATGCATTCATCCCTGCACCGTTAGACTTGGAAGTGGAGTTGCACGGATTGCATGGGAAATTCAATTGGTGCATTTTAGACTTTGTCTTGTTGCATGATTTGTCCTTTATTGCATGAAATGTGTTTTGGTTTATTTAGATTGCATGATACGGATTGGCACACTTGCAATGAATCAAAGCCTTCTTTCATGATTTGTCTTTTTCTTGATGGCCCACCATGACTTAAGAAAAAGACAAGTCAATGGCATATATAAATATATATATATATATATATATATATATATATATATATATATATATATATAATGTAATAATTATATATTATATATATTAATTTGTATATTATATTATATATAATATAATATAGATTTTTATATATAATAAAGATTTTTATTACGTTATATATATATTTATATACGTCAATGCTAGTTTAATGAAATTTATTCCTGATTAGATTAGGATTATTTTTTTCAACGTGTCTAGCATTATTATCATTCTTGATTTTAAAAACCTTAATTTAAAATATCTAGTGGGAGAGAGATTCAAGGGTTGGATCTCACGGCTTCCATTGTTGGTTCATAGTAGTGTGAAATATATACTTTGTCTTTGCCTCGAGCTTAGCATTCCATGCGGAGAGTATTTATTTCATGGCCCTACAAGATTGAATTTCTTGGTTTATAGTGGTTTGATAAACACCTTGTCTTAGCTTCGAGCTTTGCATTCCATGCGGAGGGTGTTTTATCATGGTACTAAAAAATAAGCCTGTTAAAGGGATGAGATGTGGTTACACATGATTCTAGACAATGGTATACACTAGACTAAGTATTTTAGTATCCTCTATGCTGAGTTCTTACTATTATTACTTAGAGGCTAAATATAAAACGGCATATTATTAGTATTTGATAAGAGTTATCATGATAGTGCTAATAATGAGAATAGTTCTCAATCAATCATAATATTTTATGTTCACTCTATGCTGAGGGACATTGAATATGAGATTGGGTTGTCGTTGCATATATTATTTTATGGTTTTATTAAGGTTCCATATTATATGTTTTTATGCAAAATTGATAATGTCCAATTTAATTATTATATTCATGTTTATTATTTTCAGATTTTGTCATGGCATCATTTAGCCCACTTGTTTCTATTCTTAACCAAAACAAACTGACTGGATCCAACTATGTTGACTGGAAAAGAAATTTGGACATTGTTCTTACTGCTGAAGAGCACAAATATGTGCTTACTCAACCATGTCCTAACTTTCCTTCATTAGATGCTCCTCTTGAGGAAAAACAGCGATATGATCGTTGGCAGAAATCTAATGAGATGGCCAAGTGCTACATCCTAGCATCTATCTCAAATGTTCTACAGCATCAAATGCAGGATGTAGAACTTGCTTCGGACATAATGCATAGTCTGAAGGAGATGTTTGGTGAGCAAGGCCGTTCTGCAAGGCAAGAAACCATGAGGCAAATTTATAATACCAAAATGGCTGCAGGAAGTTCAGTGAGGGAGCATTGTCTTAGGATGATTGCTAATCTGAACACATTAGAAGTTTTAGGTGCCGACATTGATGGAGAATCCCAAGTGGATATGATACTCCAGTCACTACCAGAATCATTCAAGGAATTCAGACTCAATTATAATATGAACAAAAAGATTTATTCTTTGTCTGAATTAATGAATGAGTTAGTGGCGGCGGAAGGCATCCTTGGTACTTCTAGTGTTGAAGCCAATGTGGGTGAAGCTTCTACTTCTCAACCTAAGTCGAAAGGCAAGGGTAAGAAGAAGAAGAAGAAGGACTTCACTAAGAAAGATGGTAAACAAATTGCCTTAGGGGTTGCCAACAAAGGAAAGAAAACCAAAGGAAAGTGTTTCCATTGTGGTGAGAAAGGACATTGGAAGAGGAATTGTCCAACATACAAGGCTGCCAAGAATAAAGGTATGAAAAGTTCATTTCTTCTTGAAATATGTTTGGTACAGAATCCAACAGATTCCTGGTGTGTGGATTCAGGTTGTACTAATCATATCTGCAATTCTTTGCAGGGGTTCCAGGAGACCAGAAAGTTGAATGAGGGAGAACTATTTCTTACTTTGGCTGATGGGAGCAAGATTCCGGTTGAAGCTGTTGGAGTGTTTAATTTGTGTTTTAAGTCTAGAGTTTTAATATTAGAAGACTGTTTATATGTACCTAATGTTCGTAGGAATTTAATTTCTGCAACTTACTTAGGTAAATGTGGATATTGTGTTATCCTGAAAGACAATGTTGTAATAAAGAAGGATAAAGTGTTTATCTGTTCTGGCAATATTGTGGATGGTCTTTATATTTTAACTCCTGATAAGCATGAATTATACAATTCTGAATTAGATAGTAACTCTCATGTGAAATCATTAAAGAGAAAGTTTCCTTCTACTAGTGATGCATATCTATGGCACTTGCGTTTAGGTCATATTAATTCAAGTAGGATTCAAAGACTAATCAAAGATGGACTTTTACAGCCCATGGACTTTGATGGTTTTCCAGTTTGTGAATCTTGTTTGGAAGGAAAGATGACCAAACGACCTTTTAATGCAAAAGGTAGAAGAGCACAAGATTTGCTAGAACTAGTACATTCAGATGTATGTGGTCCTATGTCAATCCAAGCAAGAGGTGGCTATGAGTATTTCATTACTTTTACTGATGATTACTCTAGATTTGGTTATGTGTACCTAATGAAACGGAAGTCCGAAGCCTTTGAAAAGTTCAAAGAGTTTAAGGCTGAAGTTGAAAATCAATTGGGTAAGCACATAAAGGCCATTCGATCTGATCGAGGTGGCGAATACCTTCTTGGTGATTTTAAGGATTACTTGACTGAAAATGGGATTATATCCCAGTTGACTGCACCTGGAACTCCACAACAAAATGGTGTAGCAGAAAGAAGGAATAGGACTCTTTTAGATATGGTTAGGTCCATGTTGAGTTATTCGACTCTACCAATTTCTTTTTGGGGATATGCCTTAAATACTGCAATGTATCTTCTGAATTTAGTACCTTCGAAGTCTATTCCTAAAACACCTGTAGAGTTGTGGAATGGGCGTAAGCCTAGTATGAGACATCTCCACATTTGGGGTTGTCCAGCACATGTGTTGAAAGGAAAGTCTGACAAGTTACAGTCTAAAACAGAAGTGGTATTTTTTGTAGGGTATCCAAAAGGAACAGTTGGAGGTTTATTTTATAGTCATAAGGATAATAAAGTGTTTGTTAGCACAAATGCCAAATTCTTGGAAAATGACTATATGAATAATTTTACTCCTAGAAGTAGAGTTGTCTTGGCTGAAATGAATGAACCTGTATTTGTACAATCAATGGATGAAACTAGGGATGATGTAGCTGTATTAGATACACCACAAGATACTACTTATGAGATGTCTAGTACACAGGTGCCTCGTCGTAGTGGGAGAATTGTTCGGCCTCCTATAAGATTCATAGGTTTGGGAGAAACTTATGAGGCTATCTCAGAAGAGGCTGAATCGGATCCTTACACTTATGATGAAGCAATGAATGATATAGATGCACATCATTGGGTCCAAGCTATGAAATCTGAATTGGATTCTATGAATTCAAATCATGTATGGGATCTTGTAAAGGCGCCTAACGGCATTAAACCTGTTGGTTGCAAATGGGTTTACAAGAGAAAGAGAGGGATAGATGGAAAGGTTGAAACCTTTAAAGCAAGACTAGTGGCGAAAGGGTATACACAAAAAGAAGGTATTGATTATGATGAAACTTTTTCGCCAGTAGCCATGCTTAAATCTATCAGAATTCTCTTATCCATTGCTGCTCATTATGATTATGAGATTTGGCAAATGGATGTCAAGACTGCATTTCTTAATGGCAATCTTGAAGAAGAAATATACATGTTGCAACCAGAAGGTTTCATAGCAAAGAACCAAGAGCATATGGTATGCAAGTTGAATAGGTCCATTTATGGACTTAAACAAGCATCTAGGTCATGGAACATCAGATTTGATCAAGCAATCAAGTCATTTGGTTTTGAACAAAATCTTGATGAACCATGTGTGTACAAAAGACATCGAGACAAAGTAGTAATGTTCCTAGTGCTTTATGTTGATGATATTCTACTCATTGGGAATGATGTAGGGGTAATGTCATCAGTTAAAGTTTGGTTGTCAAGCCAATTTGATATGAAGGACTTGGGTGAGGCTAACTTTATTCTAGGGATCAAGCTTTGGCGAGATCGCAAGAATAAGATGTTAGGCTTATCACAAGCTGGATATATAGATAAGGTTCTAGAACGGTTTAGCATGCAAAACTCCAAGAAAGGATTGCTTCCTTTTAGACATGGAGTTCCTCTGTCTGATGACCAAAGGCCTAAGACTCAAGAGGAAGAAAATATGATGAGACAAGTTCCTTATGCTTCTGCAGTGGGAAGTCTCATGTATGCCATGCTTTGTACTAGACCAGATATTTGTTATTCAGTTGGCATGGTCAGCCGATATCAATCAAATCCAGGACCAAAACATTGGCAAGCTGTAAAGCATATTCTCAAGTATCTTAGGAGAACGAGAGATTATATGCTTGTTTACCATAGTGAGGATTTGATTCCCATTGGCTATACAGATTCAGACTTTCAGTCAGATCTAGATTTCAGAAAATCCACTTCAGGATGTGTTTTCACCTTGGGAGGTGGAGCCATAAGTTGGAGGAGTGTTAAGCAATCTTGTATTGCGGACTCCACCATGGAAGCCGAGTATGTTGCTGCTTGTGAAGCAGCAAAGGAGGCTGTTTGGCTTAAGAAATTCCTTTCTGATCTTGGTGTAGTGAGAATCGAGCAAATTCCCATCACATTGTTTTGTGACAATAGTGGAGCGGTTGCACAATCCAAAGATCCAAGGAATCACAAGAAAGGAAAGCACATTGAGAGGAAGTACCACATCATTCGAGATATTGTTGCTCGTGGAGATGTTGTGGTAGCAAAGATTGAAAGTGCAAATAATCTAGCAGATCCTTTTACCAAAGCCTTACCTCAAAGGACTTTCGAGTCACATTTGGAGGGAATGGGAGTTAGATTAATGCACAATAGTCTTTAGGGCAAGTGGGAGATTGTTAGGATTAGTGCCCTTAAATCCTATTGTATGATGCTATGTATGATATTATGTATGACATTATGTATGACATGATGTATGACTTAATATTGTATTTGATAAAGTTATTTTATTATTATCTAAAATAGTGGTTACGTGAATATGGGACATTATCATATAGTCCATGAGATGCATTGTATGTGATTTATGTGAAAAGTCACAGAAGATGTAAATCACAAGTTCTTTGTAAACTCAGAATTAATAGTTCGTAGTCGGTGATGAAATTGGGCATTTCATCTGCGAAGACTATAACGTGTCAACTAAGATGATTTGTCTTGATCATGGAAGTGGAAGCTTCTAGTTGATATGTTGATATGTTTTAAGAGTTAAAACATATTGAACAGGACCGCTGTGAGATTTATTATTCTTCTAACGACTGTCAAATGAATAATAAATCTCACGACTTCTATTTGCATGAACTCTTAATCCTGAGAGAATAATGGACCTGATCATGAAGTGTAGGTTGCTTTGATATATCAGGAGTGAGATCTGAAGTGACGGTCAAAACCTCAGTATGTTGGGTAGCCACATTTAGTGTTGATGGAACATATATTCTCAAGATGGAATTCATAGTCTCTTGATAGAGATATAAAATATTCCCTTGAGATAAGTTTAATGGTTTCAGTTATTCAGAGAGTTAGGCCTAACCACTTTAGTAAGAAATTACTAAAGTATATATTTATGAAATTGGATTTCATAAATATATAATGAATAACTTTAAAGAATTAAATCGGGTACTCAAGGATAAGATGTAGTAATTTACAAAGTGGCAGTCTACATTTATGACTTTGTGTTACTACGAATATTTTATGAAGGGGTTACGTGTATAATAAAGTTTTGGGATATAATTTATTAATAAGGCCTAGAGTGCAATTATATTTATATAGTGGTATTAAATATAATTAATGGTAACTTTGGACTTGTCAAGAGTTGACGGAAAAGCCCAAGGCCCATTGGAGCTAGTGTCTTATTGGTCCCTTTTGGTCCCACTCCAAGCCACACACTAAAGCCCAATTGGAAAGGCCCAATAGGCCAACCCAATTAGATAATCAGTTAGTTATAAAGGGAGAAACATACAGAATTTTTTTTTTTTTGAGGAGTTTAGAAAAGAAAAAGAAACTGTGTGTGAGAGAGTGTGAGACACACTTTCATTCTCCCTTTGAAAAACTGATTGAGAGACCACACATCTTGGGCGAAAAGTGGAATTGGAGTGAAGATTAAAAGTGTTCCCAAGTGCTTCTAATCTTTGTTTTGAATTTCTCCACACCAAGGTACGCTATCTTGTTCTTAAATTCTGAAATTTACATTGTACACGTTATCAATCATGAATGAAATAGACCCTAGTTCGTCGCTTCCGCTGTGGGTTTTGCATGAGATGCAAAACCAGAATTTTTCCTTCAGAAACCTTGTTTCTTGAAGTATTAAACACATCTTTGATCTACCTAATTACAAGTAAAGTACATTTTGTCAAAGGATTAGCCAATACATAAACTTTTGACATATGTTCCTATCATTAAATCACATATGTCCTAACAGGAAATACTGTTGATGGTCTTTATACTTTTAACTCCTGATAAACATAAATTATACAATTCTGAATTAGATAATAACTCTCATGTGAAATCATTAAAGAGAAAGTTTCCTTCTACAAGTGATGCATATCTTTGGCACTTGCGTTTGGGTCATATTAATTCAAACAGAATTCAAAGACTTATCAAAGATAGACTTTTAAAGCCCATGGACTTTGATGATTTTCCAGTTTGTGAATCTTGTTTGGAAGATAAAATGACCAAACGACCTTTTAATGTAAAAGGTAGAAGAGCCCAAGAGTTGCTAGAACTAGTATGTTCAAATGTATGTGGTCCTATGTCAATCCAAGCAAGAGGTGACTATGAGTATTTCATTACCTTCACTAATGATTACTCTAGGTTTGGTTATGTGTACCTAAAGAAACAGAAGTCCGAAGCTTTTGAAAAGTTCAAAGAGTTTTGAGCTAAAGTTGAGAATTAATTAGGTAAACACATAAAGGTCATCCGATCTGATCAAGGTGGCGAATACCTTCTTAGGGATATCAAGGATTACTTGACTAAAAATGGGATTATATCCCAGTTGACTACACTTGGAACTCCACAACAAAATGGTGTAGTAGAAAGAAAGAATAAGACTTTTTTAGAAATGATTCGGTCCCTGATGTGTTACTCAACCTTACCAATTTCTTTTTGGGGGTATGCCTTAAATACAACAATACATCTAAATTTAGTTCCATCAAAATTTGTTTACAAAACACCCATAAAATTGTGGAGTGGGCATAAGCCTAGTATGAGATACCTCCACATTTGGGGTTGTCCAACACATGTGCTAAAAGGGAAGCCTGATAAATTGGAACCAAAATCAGAAGTATGTTTGCTTATGGATTATCCAAAAGAAACTAGGAGTTATTTATTCTATAGTCGTAATGATACAAAGTTTTTGTTAGTACAAATGCTAAATTTTTGGAAAATGACTATATGAATAATTTTACTCCTAGAAGTAGAGTTGTTTTGGCTGAAATAAATGAACCTGTAATTGAACAACCAATGGATGAAGCTAGGGATGAAGTGGCTGTATTAGATACACCACAAGATTCTACTAATGAGATGTTTAGTACACAGGTGCCTCGTTGTAGAGGGAGAACTGTTCGGCCACCTATAAGATTTATAGGTTTGGGAGAAACTTATGAAGCTATCCTAGAAGAGGCTGAATCGGATTCCTACACTTATGAAGAGGTAATGAATGATATAGATGCACATCATTGGGTCCAAGCTATGAAATATGAATTAGATTCTATGTATTTCAATCAAGTTTGGGATCTTGTAAAGGCACCTAATGGCATTAAACCTGTTGGTTGCAAATGAGTTTACAAGAGGAAGAGAGGGATAGATGGAAAGGTTGAAACCTTTAAAGCAAGGCTAGTGGCAAAAGGGTATACACAAAAAGAAGGTATTGATTATGATGAAACTTTTTTGCTAGTAGCCATGCTTAAATCTATCAGAATTCTCTTATCCATTGCTGCTCATTATGATTATGAGATTTGACTCGAAAGAAATCTATATGTTGCAACTTGAAGGTTTTATAGCAAAGAACTAAGAGCATATGGTATGCAAGTTGAAAAGCTCCATTTATGGACTTAAGCAAGCATCTAGGTCATGGAACATCAGATTTGATCAAGCAATCAAGTCATTTGGTTTTGAACAAAATCTTGATGAACCATGTGTGTACAAAAGACATAAGGATAAAATAGTAATGTTCCAAGTGCTTTATGTTGACAATATTCTATTCATTAGAAATGATGTAGGGGTAATGTCATCAGTAAAGATGTGGTTGTCAAGCCAATTTGATATGAAGGACTTAGGTGAAGCTAAATTTATTCTAGGGATCAAGCTTTGGCAAGATCGCAAGAATAAAATGTTAGGTTTATCACAAGCTGGGTATATAAATAAAGTTCTTGAACGGTTTAGCATGCAAAACTCCAAGAAGAGATTACTTCCTTTTAGACATGGAGTTCCTCTGTCTGATGACCAAAGGCCTAAGACTCTTAAGGAAGAAAATATAATGAGACAAGTTCCTTATGCTTCTGTAGTGGGTAGTCTCATGTATGCCATGCTATGTACTAGACCAGATATTTGTTATTCAGTTGGCATGGTCAGCCAATATCAATCAAATCCAGGACATAAACATTGACAAGCTGTAAAGCATATTCTCAAGTATCTACGGAGAATGAGAGATTATATGCTTGCTTACCATAGTGAGAATTTGATTCCCATTGGTTATACATATTTAGATTTTTAGTCAGATCTTGATTTTAGAAAGTCCACTTCAAGTTGTGTGTTCACCTTGGGAGGTAAAGCGATTAGTTGGAAGAGTGTTTAGCATTCTTGTATTGCTGACTCCACCATGGAAGCTAAATATGTTGTTGCTTGTGAAGCGGCAAAGGAAGCTGTTTGGCTCAAGAAATTCCTTTCTGATCTCGATGTTGTGAGAATGGAGCAAGTTCCTATCACAATGTTTTGCGACAATAGTGGAGCAGTTGCACAATCCTAGGATCCAAGGAATCACAAGAAAGGAAAGCATATAGAAAGAAAGTACCACATTATTCGAGACCTTGTTGCTCGAGGAGATGTGGTAGCAGCAAAGATTAATAGTACAAATAACCTAGCGGATCCCTTTACCAAAGCCTTGTCCCAAAGGATTTTTGAGTCACATTTGGAGGGAATTGGAGTTAGATTAGTGCACAATATTCTTTAGGGAAATAGAAGATTGTTAGGATGTGTGCCCTTAAATCCTATTGTATGATGCTATATATGACATTATGTTGTGATTAATAAAGTTGTTTTATTATTATTTAAAATAATGATAACATGAATATTGGACATTATCGTATAGTCCATGAGATGCATAGTATGTGATTTAGTCACTGAAGATATAGCTCACAAGTTTTTTGTAAACTCGGAATTTTAGTTCGTAGTCGGTGATGAAATTGGGCATTTCATCTGCGAAGACTAACATATCAACTGAGATGATATGTTGATATGTTTTAAAAGTTAAGATATATTGAACTGGACCATTGTGAGATTTATTATTCTCCTAACGACTGTCAAATGAATAATAAATCTCACGACTTCTTTTTGCTTGAACTCTTAATCCTAAGAGAATAATGTACCTAATCATGAAGTGTAGGTTGCTTTGATATATTAGGAGTGAGATCTAAAATCATGAACATAGCCTCAGTATGTTGGGCTGCCACATTTATTGTTGATGGAATACATATTCTCAAGATGGAATTCATAATCTCTTAACGGAGATACAAAATATTCCCTTGAGATAAGTTTTATGGATTTGGTTATTCAAAGTGTTAGGCCTAACCACTTTTGTAAGGTGTTACTAAAGTATATATTTATGAAATTGAATTTCGTAAATATATGATGAATAACATAAAGGATTAAACTGGGTACTCAAGGATTAAGATGTAGTAATCTTCAAAGTGGCAGTCTACATTCATGACTTTGTATTACTACGAATATTTTATGAGGGGGTTGCATGTACAATAAAGTCTTGGGATATAATTTATAAATAAGGCCTAAAGTGCAACAATATTTATATAGTAGTATTAAATATAGTTAATGGTAACTTTAAACTTGTTAAAAGTTGACAAAAAAGCCCAAAGCTCATTAGAGCTAATGTCTTATTGGTTCTTTTTGGTTCCACTCCAAGCCACATACTAAAGCTCAATTGGAAAGACCCAAAAGGCCAGCCCAAATAGATAATCTATTAGATAGAAAGGGAGAAACATAAAGAATTTTAGAAAAGAACATTGATTGTGAAATGGTGTGTATGTGTGAGTGAAAACCACTCTCTTATTCTCCCTTGGAAACTGATTGAGAGACCACACTTCTTAGGTGTAAAGTGGAATTGGAGTGAAGATTAAAAGTGTTCCCAAGTACTTCTGATCTTTTGTTTTGAATTTTACCACACAAAGGTATGCTCTCTTGTTCTTAAATTCTGAAATTTACATAGTGCATGTTATCAATCATAAATGGAGTAGATCCATTCATATTCTGCTGCATATATTTGTATAAGATACAAATCTATTATTCCATGTGTTTTATCAACAACTACTACATCTCCTCGATCAACAATGTCTCGAATGATGTGATGCTTTTTTTCTATGTGCTTTCCTTTCTTGTGATTCCTTGAATCCTAAGATTGTGCAACTGCTTAACTATTGTCACAGAACAATATGACGGGAACTTGCGCCATTCTCACAACACCAAGATCAGAAAGGAATTTCTTGAGCCAAACATCTTCTCTTGCTGCTTCACAAGCAGCAACATATTCAGCTTCCATGGTGGAGTCAGCAATACAAGAGTGCTTAACACTCCTCCAACTTATGGCTCCACCTCCAAAGGTGAATACACAACCTGAAGTGGATTTTTTGAAATCAAGATCTGATTGAAAATCTAAATCTGTATAAATAATAGGTATCAAATCATCACTTCACTAAACAAGCATGTAATCTCTCGTTCTCCTTAGATACTTGAGGATATCCTTTATAGCTTGCCAATGTTTAAGTCCTGAATTTGATTGATATTAACTGACCATGCCAACTGAATAACAGATATCTGGCCTAGTACATAGCATGACATACATGAGACTTCCCACTACAGAAGCATAGGGAACTTGTCTCATTATATTTTCTTACTCGAGAGTCTTAGGCCTTTGGTCATTAGATAGAGGAACTCCATGTCTGAAAGGAAGTAATCCTTTCTTGGAGTTTTGCATGCTAAACCTTTCTAGAACCTTATATATATATATATATATATATAGCTTGTGACAAGCCTAACATTTTATTCTTTCGATCTTACCAAAGTTTGATCCCTAGAATAAAGCTAGCTTCGCCCAAGTCCTTCATATCGAATTGACTTGACAACCAAACCTTTACTGATGACATAACCCCTACATCATTTCTAATGAGTAGAATATCATCAACATAAAGCACTAGGAACATTACTACTTTATCTTGATGTCTTTTGTACACACATGGTTCATCAACATTTTTTTCAAAACCAAAAGACTTGATTGCTTGATCAAATCTAATTTTCCATGTTCTAGATGCTTGCTTAAGTCCATAAATGGATCTTTTCAACTTGCGTACCATATGCTCTTGGTTCTTTGCTATAAAACCTTCTGGTTGCATCATATAGATTTCTTCTTCAAGATTGCCATTAAATAGTGTAGTCTTGACATCCATTTGTCAAATCTCATAATCATAATTAGTAGCAATGGATAAGAGAATTCTAATAGATTTAAGCATGGCTACTAGCAAAAAAGTTTCCTCATAGTCAATACCTTCTTTTTGTGTATACCCTTTCGCCACTAGTCTTGCTTTAAAGGTTTCAACCTTTCTATCTATTCCTCTCTTCCTCCTGTAAACCCATTTGCAACCAACAGGTTTAATGCCGTTAGGCACCTTTACAAGATCCCAAACTTGATTGGAATACATAGAATCCAATTCATATTTCATAGCTTTGACCCAATGATGTGCATCTATATCTTTCATTGCCTCTTCATTAGTGTAAGGACTATACTCAGCCTCTTTTGGGTTAGCTTCATAAGTTTCTCCCAGACCTATAAATCTTACAAGTGGCCCTATAATTCTCCCACTATGACGAGGTATCTGTGTACTAGTCATCTTATGAGTAGAATCTTGTGGTGTATCTAATACAGCCACATCATCCCTAGTTTTATCCATTGGTTGTTCAATTACAAGTTCATTCATTTCAGCCAAATCAACTCTACTTCTAGGAGTATAATCATTCATATAGTTATTTTTATTATCTTTATGACTAAAAAATAAACCGTCAATAGTTCCTTTTGGATACCCTACAAAAGCGGATGGAAACAGATTTTGGTTTCTAGATGAGATCATATTGTTGCTCTGTTAAGTGGCTAACCACTTGTAGCAATTAGGTTGAGTATGTCCTATAGCTCCACAGTGATGACAGAGAAACTGCTTCTTTTGTTTAGACTTTTGGTTATTACCCTTCTTAGTCCTAAGGTTTCTAGTATCTTTCTTTTCAAGTTTAGGGGGTGCTCCTAAGATAGATTTTCCCTTGTCTATATTCTCACTAGCTAAAACAGTTTTAGCATCAATGTTCTAAGAATAAACATTATTAGCAGGTGAAATAAACACAATAGTACTAGAAGAAGCAATATTAGGAGAAGAGAAATCATACCCCAAACTGAATCTATTAGAAGCAGATTTCTGAACACTAAGCATCTCATCAAGCTTTGCACTGAAAGTCCTCTCTAATTAAGCTCTAACTTAAAATAGCTCCACTTCAAGCTTCTTGGTTCTCTCAACCAGGAAATTGTTCTCAAACCATAATGCTCCAACAGTCTGATTAGCTTCATCAACCTTTGTGAAGAGCTCTTCTCGATCAAGTTCTACATCACTCAGCTTCTTAGTGGCTAGCCTATACAATTTCTCGTGCTTTTCAGAGACCTTATATAGTTTTGCATAGGCTGTATGGATGTCATCCTGTTCATCTATCTTCTCAAACTTAGAATCCACCAAGTCTTCTTCTTCATCCACATCTTCAACAATCCCCTCAATGGGATTTAATGTGGTAGTGAAGGCATTCAAGATTCCCTCATCATCATTATCTAAATCATCCTCAGTCTCGGTGTCACTCAAGGTAGTAGCAAGGGCTTTGCTTTTCCCAATGGTCTTGAGATAAGTTGGACATTATTGTTTCATATGCCTAAAACCTTGACAACCCAAACACTTTGTTCCGGAGGGAACGGAGTACTGATCACCATCCCCAGCATCCTTCTTCCCTTTATCTTGGCTCTTAAATTGTGAAGAACAAGATTGCCTTCGGTCCTTGTCAAATCCTTTCCCATTGGCTTTCTTTATAAACTTTTGAACTGCCTTATGATATAGGATTTCATCTTTGAATCTTCATCATCGGGAGACTCATCAGTGCCACTATTTTTGGTCTTTAGTGCTATGCTCTTGCTTGATTTCCCGATCCTAGACAAACCTAATTCATAGGTTTTCAAGTTGCCAACCAGCTTTGTTAGAGGAATTTGATCAAGGTCCTTTGATTCCTCAATGGCGGTGATCTTGGCATGTAATCTCTCCAGAAGAGATCTGAGTACCTTTCTCACAATCTTGGGTTCAGGAATGGTTTCCCCAAGATTAAACGCAAAGTTCACTATGTCTTTGAGCTTGGCATAGAACTCATTAAATAACTCATCCTCCTCCATCTTAATTTCTTCAAAGCTTGTGGTAAGCCTTTGAAGCTTTGAATTCTTGACAACCTTAGTTCCTTTATTGGTTGTCTAGAGGATAGTCCATGCTTTCTTGGTAGTTTTAGTAGAGGATATCTTCTTGAATTCCTCATTTGTGACCGCACTTAATAACACATTCAATGCTCTGCTATTGAAGTTTTCTGCTTTGATCTTAGCATCATCCCAATCAGCCGGCGCTTCCTTTGGCTTGGTCCAGCCTATCTCCACAGCTTGCCATACCTTCTCATCTAAAGACTGCAAGAAAGCTCTCATGCGTACTTTCCAATATGCATAGTTAGTGCCATTAAATAAAAGAGATATAATTAAATTATTGTCCTCTATCCTTGACAAACAGGGGTTAATGGATCACACACCAGTTTTTAACCCTAATTAGAGTGTGCCCACTCTGATACCACTTGATAAGCCAAAAATGTATTGACCCATTTTGGTAAATTAAATCAATTAATTAGCCAAGTAAATTAATTAGACTCAATTATAGGCAGTATGCATGGTAGCACAAACAAATCACCAAATAACTAAATACAATGAAAATTAAATTTGACATGGGTGATTTGTTTACGAATGGGGAAAACCACCGAGGCAAAACCCCACTGGGTGAATTTAAGGTTACCACTCTTGAGAATCCACTATTATCAAACCAATCGGTTACAAGTAAAGGAATCTCAGTACCTTATATCAACCTACAGTTGAGCCCTTATTCCAATACACAATTGGACTTGCACTGTAGTGACAATCTCTCCTTTCAATGCATGACTCCCAGTACATGACTAACTAATCAATGCATGGATCCCAATAAATGGCTTACACCAACTTGAGAAAGATATTGGCTGCAAAGTTGTTTAGTTCATTCACACGATGAAGATCAAGAAGCTCATTGGTTACAAAACCCTACAGCATACAATCGCAACAGCTTCTTCAAGATAAAGATGAACTAGGGAAAATTGTCTCCGGTTACAATATGAGTGTAACAACAAGTGTAACAACCCCAAGACGGGCCTTAAAATAATCCTTATATATGTCTAGGGTTATGAGATAAAAAAAACCTTACACAAATAGCTTAGATATGCGTGAAAAACATATTTGGAAATCTGATTTTCATAAATCTCGATAGATAGGACATCTATCAAGCTACTATCGAGCTTCAAGCAAAAAGCTTCTTTTAAACCTCGATAGATCCAATCTGTCGAGCTTTAAAATATAGCAATTCTTCACTTGTTTCTTGAATAGATTTGCACGACTTTAACTCTTGACTTGAACATAAAGTTACTTGAAGACTTAAACCACCCTAGATCTACCCAAATACAAGTAAAGTGCATTTTGTTCAAGGATTAGCCAATTTTAAATGACATATGTTCATAACAAGTTCCACATATGTCCTAACAAGTTCCACATATGTCTTAATAAGTTTGTGATTATATATGTTGATATAGGCGTCATGTAATTTTGAGATTAAGATTTTATGATTTATCCATAATGTTTGATCTATAAATATTCATTTATAAAAATCAAAAGTATTTTTGATGGAAAACAGTTAAAAGGTAAAAAACGGTTACCTAATAATTTCTAATAAATTCAGTTTCACAAGTCTTGATCGATCGAGAATTCATTTCGATCAATCGAATGTTGTTTTCGATCGATTGAACATGAATCGAGAATCGATCAAATCAAGTAGAGACTTTGTGATAAAACTCCTCATTTTTTTCGATCGATCGAGTAAAGGATTCAACCGATTGAAGGCATTGAATTTTGAATTTTCACTTGTTTTTGACTAAGTGTTAAAAATTTGATAAAAAGCAAGGCTATGTGTGATGAGATTACACATAATTATAAATAAAGTGATTAATTTTATAGTCCTTAAAAGTTAAGGACATTTATTAATCATTATCTACCTAAAAGGCCTAATGAGATTAAAGCTCTAATTAAAAGTTGTGTACACACACACACATATATATAGTTCCTAATGAGATTAGAATCCTTTATCAAGTAAGGATAGAGTTCTATATAATTATTTTTTGATCTATTAGACTATAAGGAATCCTAAATAGTTTAGGACTTCCATTTTAGTTAGTGATTCTAATGAGATTAGAGTCTTTAACAAGTGCAAGGTTATAAATTATGATGAGATCACAATAGTCTAAACAAAACCCAAATAACAAGTGGAAGTGTTGGATTTAAAATAAGCCTTTTGTTAAGTTTATTGTAATGTGAGTAAGGTACCTTGTCTTGGCCATTAGCCTTGCATTCCATGCGGAGGGTATTTACTTCACGGATTACATGATTAAACTACTTTGTGATTACACGAATGTACGTTACGCTATTGTCACGTGACTTAGTCAAATCACATCGAATTTAAACAATTAAACACATCCAATGTGTAGGGTTAAAGTTGTGATAAGATCACAATTATTTCAAGACAATCCACTTGTTTTAAAATTTCTAGTGGGAGAGAGATTCAAGGTTTGAGTCTCACAGCCTCCATTGTCAGTTCGTAGTGGTGTGGGATGAACATCTCATCTTGGCCTCGAGCCTTGTGTTCCATTCAGAGGGTGTTTATTTCATGGTATTACAAGATTGAACTTCCCAGCTTATAGTGGTGTGGGCAAGCACCTCGTCTTAGCCTCAAGCTTAGCGTTCCATGCGGAGAGTGTTTTGCATCATGGTACTACAAGATTAAGCCTCACAAGGTTAGAGTTATGTGGCCACACATGAGTCTAGGCAATGGTGTACATTAGACTAACTTTGATAGTATCCTCTATACTAAGTTCTTGCTATTATTACTTAGAGGCTAAGGGAAGAGTAGCAAATTATTTTTGTTTGGTAAGAGTTACCATGATAGTATTAATAATGAATTCAGTTTTCGTCTGATTATAGTGCTCAATATTCACTCTATGCTGAGGGATATCAATTGCGGGATTGGGTTGTCGTTACTGTTAGGATTAGTGCCCCTAAATCCTATTGTATGATGTTATGTATGATGTTATGTATGACATTGTATATGACTTAATATTGTGATTAATAAAGTTGTTTTATTATTATCTAAAATAATGGTAACATGAATATTGGGACATTTTCATATAGTCCATGAGATGCATAGTATGTGATTTATGTGATTTAGTCACATAGAAGATATAAGTCACAAGTTCTTTGTAAACTCAAAATTTATAGTTCGTAATCGGTGATGAAATTGGGCATTTCATCTGCGAAGACTATAACGTATCAACTAAAACGATTTGTCTTGATCATGGAAGTGGAGACTTCTAGTTGATATGTTGATATGTTGATATTTTTTAAGAGTTAAGACATATTGAACTGGACCACTATGAGATTTATTATTCTCCTAACGACTGTCAAATGAATAATAAATCTCACGACTTCTATTTGGATGAACTCTTAATCCTGAGAGAATAATGGACCTGATCATGAGGTGTAGGTTGCTTTGATATATTAGGAGTGAGATCTAAAGTAACGGTCAAAACCTCAGTATGTTAGGTAGCCACATTTAGTGTTGATGAAACATATATTCCCAAGATGGAATTCATAATCTCTTAAAGGAGATATAAAATATTCCCTTGAGATAAGTTTAATGGGTTTGGTTATTCAGAGTGTTAGGCCTAACCACTTTAGTAAAGAGTTACCAAAGCATATATTTTTGAAATTGAATTTCATAAATATATGATGAATAACTTAAAGGATTAAACTGGGTACTCAAGGATTAAGATGTAGTAATTTTCAAAGTGGCAGTCTATATTTGTGACTTTGTATTACTACGAATATTTTATGAAGGAGTTGCATGTATAATGAAGTCTTGGGATATAATTTATTAATAAGGCCTAAAGTGCAATTATATTTATATAGTGGTATTAAATATAATTAATGGTAACTTTGGACTTGTCAAGAGTTGATGGAAAAGCCCAAGGCCCATTGGAGCTATTGTCTTATTGGTCCCTTTTGGTCCCACTCCAAGCCACACACTAAAGCCCAATTGGAAAGGTCCAATAGGCCAGCCGAATTAGATAATCAGTTAGTTATAAAGGGAGAAACATACATAATTTTTTATTAAGAAAAAGAATTAGAGGGAGATATCATTGTGAAATGGTGTGTATGTGAGAGTGAGACACTCTATCATTCTCCCTCGAAAACTGATTGAGAAACCACACATCTTGGGCGTAAAGTGGAATTGGAGTGAAGATTAAAAGTGTTCCCGAGTACTTCTAATCTTTCGTTTTGAATTTCTACACACCAAGGTACACTATCTTGTTCTTAAATTCTGAAATTTACATAGTGCACGTTATCAATCATGAATGAAATAGATCCTTGTTTGTTGCTTCCGCTATGTGTTTTGTATGAGATACAAAACCAGTTTTACCAACAATTACACTTAATATAATATGGTTTTACGGGTTCCATATTATATGGTTGTGGATGCAAAATTATAATGGCCTTGTAATTATGTTCATAGTCTTAATTCAAAGTGGTCATAAATTTTTGTTCTCTAGCTACTATTTTAATTGAATCACATTGACAAAGAAAACAATTTGGACATTGTGCTTAAAGGAGGTAAAGTACATAAATTTTTTATTCAACATAGTCATTATTTCTTATACATGATGCATTTTTGGAAGATAGCCTATGATGTGATCATAGTCTCATTGAGTTGCTAACATGTTACATTGGCTTTTACGTCAATTCTGCTATCGCATGAGATCCAAGAAGTAGCACTAGGTTTAGACTATATATTGTCTAAGTAAGATGTTTGGTATGAATCATGTTGAGTGCTAAGAAAGGCTTAAGGAGTTCCAATTCTATATCATTTAATGAAAATATTTTCATTTTTAAATGAATTGGAATCCTTAGATATGGAGATTAATTGTTAATCTCATAAAATATGATCGACAAGTCCTTGTTAGAATCATTTGATCAATTCAGATTTTTTTGAAAATAAATAAATTCTTTTTATTTTATTTGAGTTGATGAGTGAGTTCTACGCCACGGAAGACATCCTAAAAGTTAAGTCTAGGATCAATATGACTTTATTCAAATTTTAAGCCTTAACCAAAAGGTAAGAGTAAGAAGAAGAATAATGATACCAAACAGTTGTCCTAGGAGTTGCCAAAAAGGAAATTAGAGTCAAAAGTATGACCTAAAGGAAAGTGTTTACATTATGGTAAAGCTAAGCATTGTCCATAATTGTAATCTAAATGGAAATTTACATGTTTTACTTTTAAAGAGAAAGTTTTCATCATTTACTATCGTATATTTTGGCACTTAGTCTAGGTTTTATTAATCTAAATGATATTCTTAACTGGTGAAAAATGGGCTTTTAGAACCATTAGTTTTTTTGTTATATTCCCAGTCTATGAATTCTATTTAGAGGATAATATGACATAGGGCTCCTTTATTGTAAAGGGATATAGTTCCAATGACTTCTTTAGGTCAATGCATACATGAAAGAGGAATATGACTCTTTTAGAAATGGTAAAGACCATGATAAGTATTTCCATGTATTTGTTTCTTTTGAAGATATACTCTAATTAGTACTATACATTTTCTAAAATTGGTTTCAAAAGTTTGTTTCTAAGACATTTTTCAAATTGTGGATTAGGTGAAAACCTAGTATATGAAACTTCCACTTTTGGAGATGTCCAGCACTTGTGCTAGAAAGGAAGTTTGACAAATTGGAATCAAAAGGTAGAAAAATGTATGTTTATGTTGGGCATCCAAAAGGAATTGCAGAAGATTATTTTAGTAGTCATAAAGATAACAAGGTGTTTGTAAACTACAAATACAAAATTTCTAGATAATGACTATGTGAATAATCTTAAAGCTAAATATAGATTTGTTCTAGAAGAAAAATGTCAGATTTTGTTGTAGGACAACTATAAAATACATTTAGAAATGAGATGGTTATGTTAGATACACCACAAGATATTATTCTATAGATAGCTAGTACACCGGTACAATATCGTAGTGGGAGGATTATACGATTACCTGATAAATTCATACTTTTGGAATATACTTGTAAAGTCATCCCATAAGGATATGAATTTGGATTACTTGATCAAACTTATCTAAATAAAATTAGATTTTATTTAAAGTCTAGAACTTGTAGAGACGCCTAATGGCATTGAGCCTATTGTTTTCAAAGAAGTCTACAAGAAAATGAGAGTGATAGATTAGAAGGTGTAAATCTTCAAAGTCAAGACTAGTGGCAAAAAAAAAAATTTTATTAAAAAACAAATGGATTGATTATGAAAAGATTTGTTCGCTAATAGTCAGGTTTAACCCTATCTAGATTCTCTTATCCATTTTATTTCATTTAGATGAAGTATGGCAATGGATATCAAGAAAACTTTTTTTAGTAGCAATTGAGGAAGACATCTATATGATGTAACTAGACTAGTTCATAGCAAAGAACTAGTTGTATTTAGTATGCAAGTTGCTTTAAATCCATTTATGGACTAAAGCAAGCATCTAGGTCATACAATATCATCTTTGATCAAGCAATCAAATTGTTTTATTTTGATTACATAGTGATATGCCTTATGTGTGTAAAGGCTATCTAGTGTAATTAATCTCTTAATGTATGTTGATGACATTCTAATTGTTTAGAATGATGTATAGATATTGTCATGAATTGAATTTTTTGTTTTAAGACCAGATTGATATGAAGTACTTGAGTGAGACTGGTCACATCCTAAGAGTTAAACTTTGGTAAGATTAAAAAATTAGGATGTTGAGTCTATCTCAAACTGCTTATATAGATTATTTAGCCAAGTATTGCATGTGATACTTCAAGAAAGGATTCTTTCCTTTCAAGTTTGAAGTTATTTTGTTTAGGACTATAGTCCTATGACATATAAAAGGAAAAGCATATGAAGACAGTTCCTTATACCATGTTAAAAGGAAGTCTCAATCATGCTATGCTATATACTAGGCCAAATATCTATTTTGTAGTGGACATGGTAGGCAAATATCAATTAAAATGTAGAATTGCTTAACTTAGTGGGAGTAAAGAATATACTCAAGTATCTTAAAGGAACAGAAGATTATGCTCATCCACAAAAGTAAGGATTTGATAGTTACTGCCTACACAACACTGACTTGTAGTACGATTGTGATTCATGAAGTTTGACTTCAAGATATGTGTTCACACTAGATGGTGAAGATACAGATTAAGCATAAGTATCATCTCATTAGAGATATACTAGAGCGTGGGATGTAGTAGTAGAAAGGATAATTTATGCAATAAATGTGGCCAAAAAGTTTTTTCGATGGCCGAAAAGTGGGAGATTGTTAGGGTTTGTGCTCTAAAATCCAATTTATTGGCATGTTATAAATAATTAAACTGTTTAATTATATGAGACTATTTATAAATGAAGTAATTGTACATTATCATAGTCCTTGAGATGCATTGTATGTGATTTATGTGATTTAGTTATAGAAAATATAAATCTCAAGTTCCTTGTAAACTCAAAATATAGTTCATAGTTGATGATGAAATTGGGCGTTTCATCTATGAAGACTAACACGACAACTAAGATGATTTGTCTTGATCATGAACATGGAGACTTCTAGCAGATGTGTGGATATGTCTTAAGTGTGTAAGACATATTGAACTTGACCGTTGTGAGATGAATTATTCAAATAACAACTGTCACTTGAATAATTAATCTCACAACTTCTAATTTCATAGACTCTCAATCCTGAGAGGATAATGAACCCAATCATGAAATGTAGGTTACTTTGATATATCAGGAGTGAGATTTAGTTTTACGGTCAAAATCTCAGTATGTTAGGTAACCACACATATTATTAAGGGAACACATATTCTCAAGATGAAATCTTAATCTCTATCTATAAAGACACAAAATATCTCCTTGAGATAAGTTTAATAGGAACTGGTTATTTAGGGCCGGCCACTTTAGTAAAAAGTTACTAAAGTTCATACTTTATGAAATTTGATTTCAAAAATATGAATAACTAAAAGATCAAACCCGTTACTCAAGGAATAAAATAGGTGTTTACAAAGTGACATTTATTATGACTTTGTTCACTATGGATATTTCATGGAGGGGTCAAATGATATCATATTAGAGTCTTGAGAAATAATTAATTAATATGGCCTAGAGTGCAATCATATTTCCATAGTAGTACTTTTTATATAATTAGTGGTAACTTTAGGCTTGTATAGTTAACAGATAAGTCTGAGGCCCATTGGAGCTAGAGTTGTATTAGTCCCTTTGGTCTCATCCCAAGTGATGCACTTAAACCCAATTGGACTGACCCAAAAGGCAAACCTGATTAGATAATCAGTTGTTTACTTAATAAGAGTTATTAAATAAAGAAATTGCTAAGGCGGTTAAGATGAACATATGATTAAAAGAAGAGAAAACAGTTTTTCTCTACAGTATCTTGGAAATATAGTTTTCAAAAGGAAAATCAATGTACACAAGAACTAATTGAGAGACCACTCATCTTGGGCACCTTGTGGAATTGGGATGAAGATTGAAGGTATTCTCAATTTTTGTTTTTTGAATTTCACTGCACCAAAGTAAGCTTTCTCTTCTTTGTTCTAGAATTCAAGGTTATAATGTTATCTCTCATGAATGAAGTAGATCCTTTTGTTGCTTCTGTTGTGGGTTTTGTATGAGATGCAAACCTAGTTTTTCCAACATCTTCGTGTGCTTCACATGTTTGTTTACCCTCCATTTGACACCTTTTGATAGCTTGTCTTTTAGCACACTTTCCTTCTAGTTGTTCTTTTGCTTGTTTGCTGGCTTGTTTCTTTTGTCATTGCATGTACATGCGTAGGGCATGAACACTTGGAGCAAGGGTGCGACCTCCTAGGCGCAAGGAAAAAGGGCAAGGATGCAACAAGAAGATGCAAGCCCACATAGGGCATTATTTAGTAGATTAGGGGGCCTAGCCCTTCTTCAGTGGTTTTCTCTTTCTCTCTCTCTCTTAGCCTCTTCTTTAGAGCATGTATTAGGGTTCCCCCTCTCCTTGTACCCTTTACTTTTCCTGCTCTTTTCTTGGGCCACGTTCCCTAGTATGGCAATACTTATTTTATATTTTCTTGTACCTTGCTAGGCCATACCCTTGGAATGTTGGCATTGTCTATTTTATTTTCCTACTCTATGTGATAGCATTGTGCATGATTTATGTGTGTGTGTGTGTGTGTGTGTGTATATATGCCTGCGTGTGTATAGGTGATTGTGCACTTTGTATGATGGAGTCTCATGGCTACATAAGTGACCCTCTCTAGCCATGAGTGCTCTTGGCCTAGTGACATCATTATGCGCTCAAGGCGATTGCTGTAGGTGTATATTTGTATCATATTGTGTGCATAGTCCCGTGGTTTGACCATCCCGATCCATGTCACCAAGTGACATTGGTTTTCTCATGTATGCGTCATGTATCAATATGCATAATGCTTTGAGGGGCTCCGGCTCATCCTAGCATGAGAATGTTGGCACGTGCTGTATACACAAGGATGAAACCCTGCTGGTGCGCCATAGCACACCAAATGCGAAACTCTACTGAATTTTCATTATGAAAATGGGGCATCCCCATTGCCGTATTCTTAGGTTAAAGGCTTGGTGAGAATAGTGTTTTGTACGCATCTGAGGCGAAGTGCTACTGGATTTCTACCATGAAAATAAGGTGAAATGCTATAAGATTTTCACCATGAAAATTTAGTAATGATTCCAAATACACTTGGGAAGCATCGATCGAGACCAGATCCTTTCCAAATCCAAACCTCAAAGCCCAATTCACTTAAAGCCCTGAAACATAATGCCAATAGCTCGTTTTCAACTACCTATGTCTGAAAAGTATGATTTTACAAAAATAAAGGATTGTTTACAAATAGGCATTATGGGGTGCCTAACACCTTCCCCACAGGTAACTAGACTTCCAAACTCAAAAATCAAGATTTTCTACCCATCCACATTAGATTAGGAAAAATGACATTTATCCTAGTCTCGTATCGGTAATAAAATCAAATATAGTTAAGTGACCGATGACACCTAGAAAAATCCAATGATTGGTGGCGACTTCACTTACCCTTGGTAATTTCATTAAAACCGACTTATATTCCAATCACACACCTAGGGTATGACATTCCTCACACATAGAAAACGAAAGCGCGTGAGCGTCGCCGCGATGGGTGGTCGAGCATCCACGAGGGATCAATAGATTGGCGACTCCACTAGGGACACTTAGAGAGTTTAGCCTTTAGAGCTTTTGATAGGATCCTAATCTTTAGACATTGGCTTTCAAAAACATTGAAATTGGCATTAGCCTCTAGGGCTTTCCTTTTGAAAATGCTTTTACTATATCCTAGTAAACTATTTTCAAAACTCAAAAATATTTTCCAAAATGTTTTTCAAATGGTTTCCCAAAAACCAACTTTGAGGTATTTTGGTATGTGTGAAGCTTTACTACTTTCCTAAAGCATTCTTTATAGCTTTCCTTCACATGTGCACTTGGAAAGTCTCTCCTCTTTCATTTCAAAATGCATGACATCACCCCACATTGAGTTGAACCTAGGCTTAGTGTTGAAGGCAATAGTTGCATGTGCAGTCTGGTTAGTTACTATACACCGATTTATAGGCACTTCTACGTCCATGGGTGGACAGGAGTAGCTAAAAGGGATCCCCTTGATCCTCTGTATCCTATAACTTCTATGAAGGGAAGTATTAGATGAGGTCCCCCCTAAGAATAGCACCAACTTACCAGTTAAGCCATGTCTCATATAGTTGGCCTAGACTAAGTCAAAACCCGTAAGGACTAGGAAGAGCCAAATCTGAGTGAACATCCTAGCCTAGGCTAGGATATCCTTTATAGGATTGCTTTTAAAATGAGTCAAGGAGAAAGCGTCCAGTTTCCGTTTGCAGGTTTGCCCTTTTTGCTTGCATTAAAGAGTTGTGCTCTACTCTAGGTTCTATCCATCCTATTTACATAGAATTTGTGATTGACCCCTATGGAAAAGCGACCATATTTCTTACACATTAGATCATAGCCAATATCTAATGGTTTCCAACCCTACAAGGGTATTCATGTACAAATAAAATTTGTGGCAAGTGGCCAAAACTCCATGCCAAGGAGGACATTGCCAAGGGAACCGAGATTCATCTAGTCCTACTTCGGAGGGCTCTGCACCCTAGTCTAAAAATGAGACTCGGCCACCACCAAATCCAAATCAAGGCAAACCACATCGCCATTTATCCCACAAGGGGCTGACCCAGAATTGCGTCCTCCTAAGGATAAGACCTTAAAGTTTGGTTACAATCAGGTCAAAAGTCAAATGGAGACCCTCACTAAGAAAATCTATATCATAAAGGGCTCCGGCGCCCGATGAAGTATTGATCTGGATAGCCTGACCAATTTCTCTTAAGTCATTATGCCTCCCAAGTTCAAGGCATCCGAGTTTGTCAAGTATGATAGCATTGGAGATCCTTGCACCCATATGCGCATGTTCTATAGGAAGATGGCACCCTATGGAGACAATCATCCTTTGCTCTTCCAGATTTTCCCTGATAGCTTGACTGGCCTTGCAACCACATGGTATGTGAAATTAGAAAAAGACCTTTAGCTGGAGAGAGAAGGCCAATGCCTTCTTGGAGTATTTTCGGTTCAATACTAAGATAACTCCTAACTGCACAATTCTTTCTATGAGTATGCCCAAAGGTGGTTTAAGCTAGCTGCCCAAGTGCTTCCTCCCATGATGGAAGACAAAATGATCAAATGGTTCATTGAAAACCTTTAGCCTCCTTACTATAAGAAGATGATCAGTGCCTAAGTCACTCACTTCACAAGCCTGATTCCTATAATGGAGCATATTGATGAGGGTATTAGGAGCAAGAAAATAGCCAATCTTGAGGCTTTGAATTCTATGATAGAACAATAGGGGAAAAAGGCAACCGGCCGCGAAGGGAAGGAAGCCGATGTTCATATGATCGATAAAGCACCTGAAGGACCAAGGGGTGTCATTTCTTCTTATACAGCCCCAAACGCCCGGCCTTATTTGCAACAGGTTCAGCCAGCCCAGGAACCTTACCGATCATTCAATCAAAGTGGAAGGATCGATCGACCTCGATATCCTAAGGCGGAGCCATAAAAATTCTCTCTGTTACCCATGCCCATGGCAGAGCTTTTTACCCATCTGTTGGAGAAGAAGCTAGTGACTCCAATATTTGTGAAACTCAAAGACAGTCCTCCTCCCCCCAATTTTGACCCGTCCAAGAAAAGTGAACACCATTTTGGCACCAAAGGTCACACTTTGGAAGAATGCATACATTTGAGACATCGAATCCAAGATTTCATCGACAACAAGTTAGTATAGTTAGACAACACAACTAGGCCGAATGTCATCACTAATCCCTTGCCTCCTCATCTAGAAGGGAATGCGAATGCTATCTCTACAGTGGAGGAGAGGATCCCAGATTTCTCATACCCCTCATTCTTTTGAAAGTAATGCTACGGGCTTTAGCCCAAGAAAGTCACATTGTTCTAGAGAACATAGATGCCCCAAGTTTCGACTAGGAAGTCTGCTCATTCTGTCACAGTGGGGACAAGCATACCCTATTCAATTGTAGAGTGCTTAGGGCACAAGTTCAGAGTTTAGCTAACCATTATCTGGATTGAAAGAGAAGTCGTGCAGAGGAATGATTGCATGGCAGCTAGCCTATGCCCTCCAAGTAACCAAGCTGGAACTAGCCACAACGCTATGTCAATTGGATCAAGGAAAGACTGAGATGAATACTTGCATGAGTGCCTTTGTAAGATTCCTTTAGGGATGAGGACCCCAACTCCTCCAACTTCAGTCATTATCAAAGATATTATAGAATCATCTGTGGATTCTGGGCTGCCAACTCCAAAAAAGGAACAAATTATGCCAACCATTGAGCGTTTGCTCCTTTGATCTTATCTTTGCCTGGGATTACCAACCCATCTCCAAGATTTGTCTAAAAGGTAACCCATGTTGTCCCCGCTATTTAAGGTTTCGATCCTCTAGTTCTGCCAAAGTCCATCCAAGGAATCTCAAGGGCTTCTAGCCCAAAAGTTTTAGAAGCTGCGTTGCCCAGCCCAATCATCATTGTTTCAAAGATGCTCTCCCTAGTGCCAAATTTGTAGACTCAAGAAGGTGTGGTCATCCACATGCCAAAGCCCTTCCCTTACAAAGATAGCCATTGTGTACTATGGAAGTATGATGTGACTTTGATCTCCACCCAAATTGGAAAGGAAGAGGTTTGCTCTAATATCTCTTCAGGCCTAGCCAAACTTACCAGGAATGATCTATGTTACACTCTTGAAGAACTAGAAAAGAGGAGGAAAGAGATTGGCAAGAGCATAACTGAACCAGTCAGGAATAGGGTCACCACTGAAGAAGCTAAGGAATTCTTGAAAATCATCTGAAATGATGATTATAGTGTGATTCAACAGTTGAACAAATCTCCAGCTAAGATTTCTATTTTAGACTTGTTGATATCTTCCAAGGGCCATCGAGAAGCTCTATTGAAGGTATTGAAGGAAACACATGTTCCTACAAATGTTACAGACTCCTCCTTCGTGGTTCTAGTATCATCAGTGTTAGCCACTAACCAAGTCTCATTTTTAGATGATGAGTTGCCTCCAGAAGCAAAAAATCATACTTTGGCCATGCATATCGTGGTCAAATGTGCAAATATGATTGTCACAAGGGTATTAATCGACAATGGATCAACCCTAAATGTCTACTTTATGGCCACTCTTGAGCGCCTAAAGGTGGATATGTCTCTTATTAAGCCCAGCACTATGATCATTAGAGCCTTCGATAGCACGCTTCGCGAAGTGCAGTAGTTTTAATGGCTGTAATGGAAATGCTAAAGTTTGGGTACAAGTTACGCCAAGGCCTCAGGGCCATAGGACGTGGGAGCCTTGCTCTCATTGAACTCTTAGATAACAAAGGTAGATTCGGTTTGGGGTATGAACCCACTCATGAAGAACTCTTGCAAGCTTTCAGAGGAAAGAAAAGGAAGTGCGACACTTCAGGGATGTCTATTCCCCATATTAGGACCACTTTTCTAGTTCCGGCTAAAGTCATTACACTAGAACCTTTATAGGAATTGGAAGACAAAGAGCCTGATCTGGCTTGCATTATCTAGCACTATCCCAAAGAGTTCTTCATGAACTAACTAATACTATCCAACTAGGGATGCTAGGCAAGATGGCAGGCCTTTGGACCATCGAGCCTTGCATTGTGGTTGCATTGGCTGAGTAAGGAGTATTCCATCATCGAGTGATTGGGCCTTCTGATCACCCAAAAGGGTTGGAATCGCATATTTAGTTTGTTTTGCATGCTTATATTATTTCATGCTTTAATTGTATTCCCTATTCATTTCCTCAGTTTGTTTTCCCAGAAACAACAAAAAAAGTGCATTTCTCTTTTATCATTATTAGGCATGAACCTTGTTTTCCCCCTACCCAATATATGTTAATGAAATATTCAGCATATTATTCAGGAAAATTCTTGATGGTTAGTGTATTCAAGAATACGCTAACCCATGTGAACTAACATTTGCTTAATGAGTATTTTCTTTGGATTTTAGAGTTGTTTATGTGCAAGAAGTGGAGAAATATTTTCTACAATAGAAAATGAAGAGAGTCATTTACATTGCAGAAAAGTGCAGAAAACTTTACTGCACAGTAAAACATTAAGAAAAGTTAGTTCCGCAGCAAAAACTGGAAAAATGTTCCTTTTGCGATAGAGATGGAGAAAGGCCACTTACGCTGCAGAAAAGTGCAAAAAAATTTACTACACAGAAGAAAGTTAAGACAAGTCAGTCTTGTGACAAAAATTGGAGAAAAGTTCATTCTATGGTAGAAACGGAGAGCAAGCCCATTTTGTAGCGTCTTCTTTTGGGCTTTGGACTCAACGATTGCGCACAAACTAGCAGCGAAAGAATAGTACCTTGGAGCCTATTCCGCGGAGTGTCCGCCCCAACTTTCTTCTTAGAAAAAGTTTAGACTAAATATCGTCTAATAACATCAAGATGCATGTCTAAGATACAAAAAACGTAATACCCACCCTTAACAGAATGTATATAAATTGTAGAGTTTTTAAGATTTAAAATTTAAATATATATTTGAATCACAATTAGTTAGTATAAATTGTTAATATATAAGTATGATTTGTAAAATCAAATGATAAATACTCCTTGGCCTTGGTGTACCATCAAGAATCACCGTCAATTTTAATGAACTGCAGATTGGGAGTTGGATGCATTTATGCCATGTTTAAAATGACAGCAGAGACATTGACCTTTTATTCAGTTCCACCAACATAAATCTCTTCACATGGCCTCTTCATTTAGTACATTCTAACAATAAGTTTA
Source organism: Castanea sativa (assembly GCF_040712315.1). NCBI lineage: Eukaryota > Viridiplantae > Streptophyta > Magnoliopsida > Fagales > Fagaceae > Castanea > Castanea sativa. Next base: position 35,243,023 of record NC_134017.1, read on the forward strand.
TTGGGTTCCAACCGCAACAGTAAGTTTGAATTTTTGTTTTTTTTTTTTTGGGAGTAACAATTATTTGAAAAACTAAAGACATGTTTGGTGAATAAGTTATAACACACTTGCACACATTTTAAACAACCTTGCACACATTTTAAACAACCTTACATATATTTTAACACATTTTATCATCCACACGTATATCAAAAACACCCAAACAACATAACTTAAATTACTCTCCCATTCACTCCTAAAACCCCATAAAAAGCTATTCTCTATTGCTTATAATATGTTATAGCATAAGTTTGTACCTTTTTTTTAGAATATATTTTTTTAAAAAAATTGTACTTGGTTGTACGGAATATGGTGGGTTTATGCCAATATCTCCTTACTAATAAATGAATAAATTTTGGTTACTTAAGCAATTTTTTATTTATTTCTTATATATCTAGTAGATAATGAAATTTGTTAAGAAATCTTTAATTCCTAATTCATTTGGTAACAATTTAAGAATAATCTATACATTACCAATTACATTATATAAATAACATAACTATTATGTGATTTTATATGTGGATGCCAGGGGTGACTGTCTATATTCAAGATTTACCCTAGATTCACCAAAAGTGGGGTTGAGGTTCCACGTTTAAAAAAGAAAAATAAGGAGATAAATTACATTTAAAAGTTCATTATAGGCAAAACTACATTATTGGTTTCTGAAATTTACTCTATAAATATAATTGGTCCCTCAAGTTTAAAGTGAACACTTTTAGTCCCTCAAGTTTAAAAATAAGTAATATTAATCCTTTTGTTAACTGCAGTTACTATTAATATCTATGTGGCTAACGGAGCAGTGATGTGGTGTCTTTTCAGTTCTTTAATACAATTCTATCTTTTATCTATAAAAAAAAAAAGAAAAGAGAGAGAATCACAATCTAAAATGAACGCACCACCAAAACAATAAAATGCTAAAACACAATTATGAAAAAAAGAATGCCTACAATATAACACACATAGTTTCAGAGAATTAACTAAATGATGGTTCAACGTTCAAGCATTAACACAAATAGATAGTGTGCATAATGCATGGTTTTAAAAACCGGTACGGTGAACGAACCAGAAAAGCAGCTAATTACCGGTTTTAAGGTCGAACCGGTGACATCATAAATAATTTAATTATTATTTATTTAAATTATATAAATAATTAATAAATTTTTTAAAGAAGTATATAACATTTTTTTAAAGAATTTAACATAAAACATTACAAAAAAATCGTGCTTAACATAATAAACTATCAAAAAAACCAAATAAATAAGTTCCTTAGTCATTATATTTACATCCAAATAGCAAATAACAAATAAGTTCATTACATCCAAATAGCAAATAAGTTTTAAAGTTTCAAACAAACAACTAATAAGTTTGAAAAGTCAAGCATCATTTGTTATGAAGAAAATTGAAATCAATATCATCATGTAAACCAAATGCTCCACCACTAGCATCATTATCATCATCCTCATCCTCATTTTCTTCATCTTCAATAGGAATATGATGATTTTTATCTCTAAATCCGGGAGGAGCATCATCTTCATCACCAAATGATTCCAAATTGATGTCATCATCATCCTCAATCACTTCATTATCCATATCTATACAAATTCCAAAACCAAAGAACAATAAATGAAATAACGATTCTAATAATCATTTATCATAAATCATAAATAGTCTAATTAAAATATGCAATTAGGCAAAGAATTGTTATAAGCTAACTTCTTTGTACATGACTAGAAGACCCTTCTTCGATTGGATGAGCTCCCTCTTCATATAATGCATTCTCTATCTCCTCATGATCCAGAAATGGAGGTTCCTCATCTTCCACTACCCAAAATTCAGTTTTATCGATACTTGCATAATCAATAGGATCAAAATTAAACTTCTTCCTTTTGACTCTATATCACAAAATGAACATAATGAATAATTGATAACCAAATCATTTATATTTCACAATCACAAAGAACCCACTCAACCAAATTAGTGAATCACTCATATTTTCCCACAACAACGTTAATTAAAAGAGATTATATAATATATACCTTTCTTTCAATCGGTAGTTATAATGAACATACACAAGATCATTAAGTCGTTGATGCTCCAATCTATTTCTTCTTTTGCTATGTATTTGTTCAAAAGCACTCAAATTCCGCTCACATCCCGAAGAGGCAGCTGTTTGGCTAAGGATCCGAATTGCAAACTTTTGTAAGGTTGGAGCACAAGATCCAAACAACTTCCACCACTCATCTAAGTTCCATATACAACACAAAACAAAGATACAATGAATCAATAAACATACTTATCCCAAAAATATAAAAAAGAGCTATAATCTTTAAAACATAATTAACTAAAGTAAATGATATCTTACCCGGCTGAGATGTCTTGGCTGATTCTTGAGCAAGTTGGGTTCCAAAAGTTTGTTCACGCTCTCGAAATAGCCTTAATTCCTCCACCAACTTCAATTGGCCAACTGAAACTTTTGATTCAATCACATCTGTCACAGCAGATTGTGTCTCTAGCCTCTTATTAAGAGTAGATGAGTCATATTGGAATGCAGGATTCAACCAATAAGCAGCAGCATGAATATCTCTATAGAATTGATTATCCCAACGATCCTTGATAATATTAACATAAGGCTCCCATAGTCTCTTCTTGTCCTTAAAATTTTTTTTGATTCCATCAATTACTCTATACATGCCATCATATACATAACCCATAGCTGGTTTTTCATCAGAATCAACAATGCGTAATAAACGAATCAATGGTGACATAATATGCACAATTACATGACAATCATTCCAAAATTGATTATCAAGAATGATTTTCACCACTGCCTTTGCTTTCTTATCTTTTGCATATCTTGATTCAACATAAAATTTGCTAGTCACCAATGCTTGTAAGTCATGCTTATGTTCCTTAAGACTCCCTAAGGCAATGAAAGTAGTAGCAAACCTAGTTGGCCCTGGACGCACAATTTCCGTCCAATTTGTTCTAGTCCTCAACCAAGCTTGCAAAGCCATATGATTATAGATGAACACTGTGATCTTGGATGCACGCTTTGCAAGTTTAGCTACATGATCCATCTTCCCAATCTCCTTAAAAATTAAGTTTAGGCAATGTGCTGCACAAGGTGACCAACTAATGTTCCTATATTTTCCACACAAAATTCTTCCAGCAGCTACATAATTTGCAGCATTGTCAGTAACCAAATGTACTATATTTGCAGGACCAACCCAATTAACAATTTCATCAAACAAGTTACTCAAATTAATAGCATCCTTAACCAAATCAGAAGCATCAACAGAACGTATAAAAACAATTCCTTTAGGACAATAAACAAGGAAATTAATCAATGTTCTATGCCTAGTATCAGTCCACCCATTAGCCATTATTGTACAACCAGTGTCAGCCCAATATGAACGATAAGAATCAACAATCAATTGGACTTCTCTTTTTGCTTCTCTCAACAAAGGCACTCGAAGGGCATGATAATTTGGGCCTCTATATCCAGGACCATAAGAAGCTACAGCATTGAGCATAGGTTGATAATAACTAGAATTCATAGCATTAATTGGAATGCAAGCATCATACATCCATCTTGCTACAGCCATATCAACCCTCAATTTCTTTTCTTTGCTAGCAAGAACACTTTTAATAGAAGGTTGAGCTCCCGATGTTGTTCTAGGAACGAAGTAATTACCAATGTCACCAACCTTTCTCTTGCCAAGATTAGATCTTAATGGAAAATTACTAGGACCACCACTTCTATTTCCCCTACTTAACCCCTACCTCTAGGAGTAATTTCTTGGACATCTTCAAATTCTGGTGAGTCCTCTAATGGCGAATAATTAGATGCTTCTTGATCCTTTTTTGTTTGTTCTTTAGATTTAGCAATTTCCTTCAAATTCTCAACCATTTGAAACCTAACATCATAAGGTACACCCATACATGCAGCCACATCACCTTTAATTCCAGCTAGATGTCTTTTCATCCTATTAATGCCCCCTCCTTTATAACTTTTCCCACAATGTATACATCTATAGCTACTTTTTCCGTCTTTCAACTCTTCAGTCACATGATCCCATGCAGGATCACATTTTGCTCTCACAGATGAAGAATTAGCATTAGACCCGGTTGTAGAAGCATGTTCATTAGATGGTACAGAGGCAGACTCCATTTCACTCAACAATTTCAGACTTGCAGCAACTATTTTACCAACAAATAAATTCATCAACACAACAATCAACATAGTGACATACACGTATAATTCTCTATAAAAAATATTTCACAAACAATAATCTCTGTAAATCAAATCCACAACAAATCCACACCATACAGAGAATCCACAACATGATCAAAAGCAAAATCAAAAGGAAAGAATGTTACCTGATGAACCCAAGCAGAGAAACAGAGAGTAACACTTCAGAGGAAAAAAAAAAACCCAGCAAACAACACTTCAGACTTTAGAGTCCACGATCACAACCATAAATTTCTCCTGCAAACAAGAATTGAAGCATGGAAATGAGAAATTTAAGTGAAAAAAGAAAAGAAAAATGAAAAGAAAGAAAGGGAAATTGAAATGAAAAAACAAAGGCAAAAATGAAATTGAACCATAGTTACCATACCCATTTTTAACTATATGTGGAGGCAGAGAGAGTGATCGTGGGTGTGGTGAGGGGCTGGGGCGTGCGCGAGGGGCGCGAGGGTCGTAAGGGGCTGGGGCTGTGGGCGCGCGCGTGGGGCTGGGGCTGGGACGCGCGCGAGAGGGCGAGGGGCTGGGGCGCGCGCGAGGGGGCAAGGGGCTGGGGCGCGCGCGCGCGAGGAGCTTGGGTGTGCGCGAGGGCCGCGAGGGTCGCGAGAGGCTGGGGCTGGGGCACGCGCGAGGGGGCGAGGGGCTGAGAGAGGGCGAGCGCGAGGGGGCGAGGGGCTGGGGTGAGCGCGCGCGCGCGAGGGGCTGGGGCGCGCGCGAAGGGTTGAGCGAGGGGCTGGGGTGAGGGCGAGGCGCTGAGCGGTGAAGGCGTGAGGGAGAGCGTGACTGTGAGAGGCTGAGAGCTTGAGGAATGAGGAGGCTGGAGGCGACTGAAGAGAAGTGAGAGAGGCAGAGAGCTGAATGAATCTGATAGGTTAGGATTTAGGAACTTAGGATTAGGTTTAATTTTTTAGGGCAAAACGGCACAGTTTTGCCAAATGACCGGTACCCGGTTCGACCGGCCAGTTTTCCGGTTTTTAAGGTTGAACTGACCGGTCAGAACTGTTCACTGTTTTTAATATTATTTCCGGTTTTACCTCATAACCGGACCGGATTTGAGGCCAGTTCCCGGTTGAACCGGTCGGACCGGCCTGTCCGGTCCGGTTTTTAAAACTATGTCACAAATTGAGTTTTGAAAATAGTTTTTTTTTTTTCCTGTCTATTTTGGGTTGCAAAATAATTTTTTTAGTCCTAAAAATAGAAAATCATTTTTGGAAATAGAAAATAAGGAGAGAAAACAGTTACCAAATATACCCTTACTTTTTAAAGATTATTTTCCATTAATTTTTTTTTAAATGGAAAGCAAAATAAGAGTATCTTGGAAATTGTGGGGAGTAGAAGAATCCCCATCCAGACCTTAAGCCCAATAATAGATTGGGCCACAAGAACGAACTGGGTCAAACTTGTACGCATGAGAGGAGGCCAAGAAGGTAACGGCTATGAGAAAAAGGAAGCTGAACTATCCTCCATACTCGAGAAAGGAAAACACCATAGGAAAATGGTTCCCATGGAAAAGGTAAGGAACTAACCTTACTTGAAGCGAGGTGCACGAATGATCCACGTGTCACTCTCAGATGATGCCTAGGACCACGAGAAACTTCCAGAACATGTAAGAAGGTTGAAGACTTTATCTCTGCATCAATTTGGGAGCCCTTACCTAACCTCTATTGCATTAAATACGCATGAGATAGCCTAAACAACAAAAATATCCCCTAGAAGACAGAGTTTAGGGATAAGGGAGAGGAGGAAACTGATAAAGTAAGAAAAATATCCTTGAGAGTTGGGCTGGCAACATGCCAACTGTAAAGAAAGGAACAAGAAGTATGCCTACAAATAAGAGTGAGGAGGAGAATGTTCAATTCCATGGGGATAAGGAAATTTTAGTAGAGAAATGTTTAGAGTTTACTTGTAATATTTATGATCAATGAAATCAATTATTTGAGCTTCCCATTGTGGAGTGTTTATTCCCAGCTATTCAATTATAAATAGATTGTGTGAGACTTTTAACTATAATCTGTGGTGGTTCACAGGGGGCTAGTTTTTGTCTGCCCACAATTGGTGTTGTTTGTGGGAAAACTCTTCTAAGCAATAGGCTCAAAAGTTGGTTTATTTTCTATGGCGAATAGGTCTCGGAGTGGTCCAGCCCATCTGGAACGACCAAGTGTTTCAAAAGAATCCATTCATGTGGATAGACACGTAAGATCTGAAGTTCATAAGGAGGCTCCACGGCCACCTAGTCCACGTCCACAAGAGAGCAGTCTGCTACTAACATGGACGGTCCTTCACATTTTAGCAGGGAGAGGGAAGTGGAAAGGCTAAGGGAGCAGGTGGCAGCGTTGTAGAAGGAGACAGAGGGATAAGGAGTTACTTCGCCGTAAGGATGAAGAACTTCATCACCAAAGAGGTTCGAGTCTAGTGCTTAGTCACTCTCGAGAAGATGAGAGTGTGCTGGGAGATAGGATCAAGATGAGAGATATGAGAACAATCCATCCCTATAGGGAGCGAGAACAGACTCTACATAGCAAAAGAATGGTTTCCCTACCCTTAGGAAGAACAGAAGGGAAGAGCAAGAAAGGGAGAGGCATAAAGGTCCTGTTTCTAAGCGTACAACAGTCCCTCACTCTCGAGTTCCAGTGACACTGTCAATCTCGGGAGGTGATACTATGAGCAAAGTTTTATAGCAAATATCTCAGTCTTCTTTTTCTGAGGAGATCGAGAAAACTGACCTACCTCATAGGTTTACAAGGCCAACCTTCACCATATATAACGGCAAGACAAACCCCGTGGAACATATCAGTCATTACAATCAAAGCATGGCCATATACTTTAAAAACAAAGCTCTGATGTGTAAGATTTTCCCTTCTAGCTTGGGCCAATAATTGTGAGATGGTTTGATGGGCTAGAAAAAGGATCTATCCGAAGGTATGATGAACTAATCATAGCATTCGGGGTAGGATTTGTGACATGTAGCAAAACCCCGAAGCCTTTTGCCTCACTCCTTACCATGGCAATGAAGGAGGGGAGAGGAAAGGACGGGTAGAAACCCTTCCTTCCTTTCCCCCTCAATTTTCTATTTTCCAAAGTCCACATCTAACCATCCATTAATGATGTGTGGCAATGATTGTAGGGCGGGAAACTTGGGCGTGTCTGCGGCATTAATTACATGACGCTGCCACTGTTCATAAATGCTAGTAAATGATTGTTCCTTTTTTTCTTGAACCATAATCCCCACTTCAATAATAATGACTTGGAGATCATGGGGGGCTATTATGGGGAGTAGAAGAATCCTCGTCCATACCTTAAGCCCAATAATGGATTGGGCCACAGGAACAAACTAGGCCAAACCTATACACATGAGAGGAGTCCAAGAAGGTAACAGGCTGTGAGAAAGAGGAAGCTAAATTATCCCTCATACCTGAGAAAGGAAAACACCACGGGAAAATGGTTCACATGGAAAAGGTGAGGAACTAACCTTGCATGAAGCGAGGTGCACGGATGATCCACGTGTAGCTCCTAGAAGGTGCCTAGGACCATGGGAAACTTCCAGAACACGTAAGAAGGTTGAAGATTTTTATCTCTGCATCGATTTGGGAACCCTTACCTGACCTCTGCCGCATTAAATACGCATATGACAGCTTGAACAACAAAAATATATCCCAGAAGACAGAGTTCAGGGATAAGGGAGGGGAGGAAACCAATAAAGTAAGAAAAATATCACTAAGAGTCGGGGTGGCAACATGACAACTATAAAGATAGGAACAAAAAGTATGCTTATAAATAAGAGGGTAGCCAATCTGAAAGGAGGAGAGAATGTTCAATTCCACGGGGATAAGGGAATTTTCGTAGAGAAAACGTTTGGAGTTGTAATATTTATGATCAATAAAATCAATTATTTGAGCTTCCCATTGTGGAGTGTTTATTCCCAGTTGTTGAATTATAAATAGATTGTGTGTGAAATTAACTGTAATCTGTGGTGTTTCACCAGAGGCTAGTTTTTGTTCGCCCACAGAAATCGTTTTCCAACTCATTAAAAGTTGCTACCAATCATAAGAAAATGAAATATTTTCTAGAAAACATTAATGTCGAAACAAACAAAGGCAATTGAAACTACTAGCAACAACTCTATTTCATTTTGAGGTCACTAGCTACCAAGCATAAGAAACGAAGGGGCCGTTTGGTATGGCATTTTAAGCCACATTTTTCAGTTTTTAGACAACATTACATGTATTTCTACATACTTTTTCACCCAAACGTATTTCTAAAAAATACAAACAACATTACTAGAATAATGTTACCAAACGGCCCCGAGATAATTTAAAATCGAAAAAATCAGGACATAAACATCATTTGGATTATTTTAAAACCACTACCCTACCTATCAAAAACAAAAAATTCCTTTTTTTTTTTTTTTTTTGCATAAAATGCGAGACTTATATTACATAAACAGAAGTCTTACAAATCTAAATATTACAACAGGAAAACATAACAACACAAACTGACTGAAACAAGCTAAACACCACCCAACCCTACCAGATCTAAGAGAGGAATAGTTGAATCTAAACAAAACATTACTGGAACCTTATTATCCGTGACGACCCAAAGATGTAACAAAACCCATGGAGTCCCAATAAAAACATTGCCACAAAAAAGTGGGGCAAGTATCATACAACACTTCCAGTTCCATTTAGGAAGCACCTCGCTTTGTCAGTAAGTCCGCACAGCTATTTGTCTCTCTCCATATATGATTAACACGCGCCTCCCAGTCCATGTGAAGGAGCCACCTCCAATCCAAAGCCAAGTTAGAGAATTCCATAGGATAATCAGCATTAGTATTCAACCAATTGTACGCAAGAAGAGAATCAGTTTGTAGACAAACTCGGTGATGGCCCTCAGCCCAAGCTTGAGCCAACGCCTCTCTAATACCCCAAAGTTCAGCCATAGTAGTGTTGGTAACTCCCAGATGTAATGAGAAGCCCCACAACCAGGCTTCATGGTCTAAGCGTGCCACGCCCCCCGCCCCAGATTTTCCAGGGTTGCCAAGTGAGCTACCATCTGTATTAATAGTGACGTAAGGGGAAGGAGCTGGACAACACCTAATATATTTGATGGACAATGGAGCTAAATGCCCCGCATAGACAGTGCTAAGAAAGAAAAATTCTGTGGCATGAGAAATAGCCTTTTGTTTTAAAATATGAAAGGGGATGAATGCATCTGAAAAATTAAAGAATTCTACCCAACCAAATTGCCCATAAGATAAAAGCAAAGATAATGTTCCATGGAACATAACCTAAAGGAGAGTGTAGTCTGGAATTACTTTTGCACCAATCATGTAATTCAAGTTGGAAAAAGTTCAAAGTAAGTAATTGGCCCGGGAAGGAAGACCAAATAGTTCATGCAAATTGACAATCACGCATAACATGGATAGGTGTTTCAAGCTCATTGAAACGGGTACACACTTGGTCGCTCAGTGTAGTGTAAGGGAAAATGACCGATTTAGTGGGAATGATGATGCGCGCATTTCCATTGAAACATTTGAATTTTAGGTGGTATATTTAGTTTCCAAATCCAAGATCCTGCTCTCCATGTCTGCCTTGTAACCTCTTTGGGTGTTGATAGAAGATAGGAATAAGCAGACCGTACTGAGCAAACATCTGCATGATGATCCCAAACACCGTCATCCGTTAAAGTATTAGGAGAGCCATGAATGGGCAATAGCTGAGCATAGATAAATTAGGTTATCGATGATGGCAAAATCATACTAAGAGGTGTAAGATCCCATTGATGCATTGTAGTAATCAATTTAGCTATCGGAATCTCGTACTCGTGATGAAGTAGGGAGCCATGAATAAGACCACGGATCGGTCCTAGTGGTAGCCAGTGATCCATCCAAACATTTATTTTTCTCGATGAGGACAGAATCATACTAAGAGGTGTAAGATCCCATTGGTGCGTTGTAGTAATCAATCTAGCTACTAGAATCTCGTACTCGTGATGAAGTAAGGGGCCATGAATAAGACCATGGATCGGTCCCGCATGGTAGCCAGTGATCCATCCAAAAATTTATTTTACCGCCATCATGAATAATCCAGTGTAAACCACCTTGCAAGAGGGTCCTACCCCGTAACAAAGCCTTCCACAAGTGAGACCCAGTAGTTGAAGCAGTCGGTAAGAAATCGGTTGTTCAATAATGCTTTTGGGATAGGAATTTGGCTAATAAGGAATGCAGGTTTCGCCATATACGCCATACTTGATTCATAAGAAAGGCATCATTGGTAGTTTTGGACTCTCTAATACCCAGCCCACCACAAGACTTGGGCTTGGTGAGTGTGTCCCATAAAAAGACATATTTGAGCGGTATGTCATGACCAAAACGGATACAGTACAAGAGGGAGAAGAAAAAAAAAAAGTAATAGGATCACAATAATGGCACCCAACCTACTCACATGACATATGGGGAGTCCCCCCTCAACTGTCCACACCCTCCCCATAAATGCTATGCTTGTTGATCATCTCTACCTCTTCCACCACTATCCGCATGTATATTATTCCTTAGCACAAAAACTCTCATCACATTCTCGTAAGCTCACTCATCTTGATTAAACAAAAATACATCTATACATATAGTACACAATGAAACCCATAACCAGCTTTCTCTTAGCCATTCTGGTCATCACAGTCTCAGTCTCTCTGGCAACCCGACCTGAATCTGACAGGTCATTCTCAGCCCAGCTCAAACACTCCAAGGACAAACCCAACAACAACAACAACAATAAAGGTGGTGGAAGTGGAAGTGGAGGTGGAAGTGGAAATGATGGTGGCATGGGCGGGTTCTTTAGTCCTGGAGGCGGGTTCAACATACCCGGGTTTGGAAATGGTGTTGGAGGCGGGTATGGAGGCGGGTTTGGAGGTCCAAATGGAGGGTACTCGAAAGGTGGTATAATAAGGCCCACAGTGGTGTGTAAAGACAAGGGTCCATGTTACAACAAGAAGCTCACATGTCCAGCCAAGTGCTTCACTTCCTACAGCAACTCAGGCAAGGGTTATGGAGGTGGTGGTGGTGGGGGTGGCTGCACCATGGATTGCAAGAACAAATGTATTGCTTATTGTTAGACCTCTGATTACTAATAGCACAGGCTTGCTTGTAATAGTTTCTATAATCACTAGTAGTTATCACTTAAGAGTTAGGTATGAGATGTAGTTTTGTATGAGATATGCTATTATTATGTTATATTACATATATGGTATTTGTGTAAGAGTTTCCCTTTTTTGGTTTTTTTTTTCCCCCAAACTAAATTCCTACCTCTTATAGGGCTCTAGGATTTATAATAAATAAATAAATAAGTGGAGAATATGTAGTGGCTTACAAAGTGGTGGGAGTTTTTCTTGTTATTACTAGTGAAAAGCTAGATGTGTTTGGGATCCAGGTCCATTTTATCTGTGATGTGAATTTTTTTTTCATATTTATGTGTTGCTTTCTTTAAGATCGAGAATTGAAGTTCTGAAGTAGAATTCTTCAGCTGAAATTTCATTCGAGAAGCCATAATAGTGAAAAGAATGAAACTAAAAGAATGGAGGAAATTAAACTTGCACAATTCACTGCAGGGATACGGATTATGGACCCCAAATCTCATTCTTTAGGACTTGAAATTTTCTTTAACGAACATAATATATGCCCTTAGCTCCTCAGTCAAAAACTGGAATCCGTGAGAACCCAACTACATTGGGATACTGTTAGATACGTCAGCAAGATTAAATGTTCCTAATAAATTGCCAGTGTTTAAAACAATTTAAATAACTAGCGCTGAAGTAGATGATACATGGGCTTTTGGTA